>NC_056737.1:1442633962-1442671462 GCF_019279795.1 Protopterus annectens
GTAAATGTTTAGGGTTTATGGCTAACCAAGTTTGCATATGACTGAAAAGTTGGGGTCATCATAATCTCCCAAAAGGACACTAAAATTACCCGTGTGTGCCTTTCTCAAATCAGTAGGTCAGGTCAAAACCACAGACAAAAATTACATGCCAAGAAGTGTATAATTGTATCTTTCACAAGCATGACTTCCCTTTTAACTATCACATTGGCAAAATAACCCTGAAAGTCGATCCTGTAGCCAGAGATCTAGGAATCAATGCTGACAACGAATTGTCCTTTGATCACCATGCACCCATTATTGTAAGGAAGTCCTTTTCCAGAGCACAGCTTATATCTAATGGTATGGTGTCCAGGCCAGGGAAAAAAATCATTCCATTGTACTCGTATGTCATCAAACCAGACATTGAATATAGTGCTGTATTTGATATGTACCTGTTCAAACACTTGACATAACTGGAGCAACCACAATGCTTTCCTCACTAAAAATCTAGGATCTAAATTATAAAAACTAAGCCGACCATCTCAAAGCCTTGTCTCTCTCCTCAGTATTATACAGGTTATTAAGAGACAAACTCCTTCTAACATTTAAAACCTCAGCAGTCCCTATCCTGTCAGACTTATTACATTACACAGTTGGAAGTCCAATGGTAGTGTGAGCACAAGTTCAAGGGATCTTGATATCTTTTGCAACATAAATAGAATGCTGCAGGGACAGATATGTACGACAGATAATATTTCTTCTCTGGAATCATCTTTTACTCCACGTATAGCAAAATACTTTTCTTACCCTATTCAGATGTAATTTGGACAAATTTACAGGAAACTACAAATTCACCCATAGATTAGCATCCATGTCTGTCATATTTAGGGACAACAAGTAAATGTCCCAGCATTTCCTTTTCTGTCCACTTCTGGGTTATTCATATACAAAATATAAGAGTTAAAAACTGCTACCAGAAGGTAAGGCCAGATTTCTTAAGATCCTCATAGATCGATAGCTTAGTAAGTACCTATGAGCCTAAGAGTGAGGGAATTATTTTGTTTAATATGAAGGGGGGAGTCACTTTTAAAAACCTGAGAACAGTATGGTGAATTATATAGATCAGCTGCCAACTGTCCAAGGCGTACCTCAAAATTATATGTCTACTATATTTTAAAGCATTTCACTCCCATTCCCCCAAAGAAAAACATTCCAAGTTAGGTAAAAAAAAGTTTGGTAAATAATGGGTATTAGTCACGTTAAAATTTCATATGAGCAGATTTCCAGTATAGTGTGATGTTAACAACAAACTTAACTACAGAGCTTTGCATAAGAAAGTAAATAGAAGTTAATCAAATGTTAAGTAAAACTAGGAGAAAGATCATAGTGAAAGTGCTGCAAAGTGAATGACTGCAAAATCAAGAAAAGAAAGACCTGTTGAGTAAGGAAAAAAAAGAGTCTGAAGCAGCAGATGGTGGAATTAAGTGATAATGAGAAAGCCCTAGTAACATTACAGACCATATGGCAGGAACTAGTGAAGGTTAAATGAATGCTCCAAGAAAATTTGGCTTCCTAAGTTAAAAGAATAGAGAGGGTAACTGATGTTCTGAATGAGCATGCCACTGTAACTGAGGACATTCTAGTTGAAGATGCAGAACTAAAAGCCAGAGATGAGCCAACAGAGGCCAGGGTGAAATGCTGGGAAGCTATGACTGTGGACACAGAAGATGGGGCTAGGCAATGCCAGTCTGATAAACCTTCCAATATAGTAAATTTTACACAAGATACACTAAAGGTGTTACTGTTCAATGCCAGGAGTCTTAACAAGAAGCTCCACTCCCCGAAAGCACTCCTCACCCTGGAGAGTGTTGACTTTTGTGCAGTTACTGAGACATGGTTTAAAGACATGGAAGGTACCCCAGCAATACAAGGCTATAATGCCTTCCACACATTTAGACCAGCTACTGAACAAGAATGGACAAGAGGTAGAGGTGTATCAATCTGCATAAAAAGTAAGTACACCTCAAGACTAGTCAAACAATATGACATGATTGAGCTACTCCATGTCCAACTAACCTTAGGTAAAGTCCAGTACCATATCTTGCTAGCTATAGGTCCTAGAATGACCATACCACATACTTGAATGTAATGGAGTCACTCACAATTCAGCACATGGATGATTTGATTTATCCCACCATAAACTGGGATACATACACAACCAGTAACCAGCAGGCTCACAGATTCCCACTGGGGAGCAAATATACTGGATCTCTTTCTCACAAATATGAGGGAACATTGCATCCCACCCCTTGTATAATGTCCTCACTGGTCAGACCGGATCACAAAGCAATAACCCTTGAAATAAATATAAAGGCTATACTCCAAGCAATCCCCAGAATCTTTAATACCTTTTCCAAGGCTTACTACCTCCTATTATGTGAAGGCATAACTAAATTCCAAGCCCCTCAAACTCAGAGAACACAGTGGTCTATGTGGAAGTGTTTACAGAAACACTATACAGGCATGTAAATAACTGCATAGAAACAGCAGTACCAAACTGAAATAAACTTAGGGCAAACTCCAAAAACAAACCCCTTGGTGGACCCCCAGTATAAATAAGTTGTACAACAAAACAAAGAAAATTCTGTCCACAAATATGAAGGGCAGTGCTGAAAAAATAAGAAAACTCCCTCACCAGTCTCAATAAGCATCTCAGGGGAATAATCATGTCCCCCAAAAATATCATTCTGGGCTAAGGATAATCATAAGGCATTTTTCAGTTATGTACACAACCTTAAAGGGAATGCCCAACAATGTGCTGAACTAATAGTAAATGAACTTCCTATGCCAAACTGGGGGATATAACAAATTTGGTAGCTGCTAGCTCCAATTTCATCCTCTATCACCCCCAGTTCCCCAAGAGGAAGTACCCCCCACCATTTCTCCACCAACTATCACTAAAGAACAGGTCCTCACTGCACTCTCCAGAGATAAAACACTACATCAGTGGGTCCTGATAATATCCCAGGATGCCTCCTGAATAGCTTAAAACATGACCTGACAGGCCCATTAGAATCTCTTTTCACCCGCAGCCTTCAGATAGGCTTCATCCCTAGGTAATGGAGGACTGGAATTGTCATCCCTCAACACAAAAGTGGACCATCAACACACCCAGAGAACTACAGAGCTATACGTTTGACTAGTCTTATATGCAAGGCCATGAAAATAATTATTGTGGCCCTGTTAACAAAGACATAGGAAATCGTCAAACACTGGACCCATCCTAGTTCCGTTTTGTCAAGGACAGGTCATGCCTAATAAACTTTCTGGACTTCTCTAGGATAATACCTCACTCAGGTATTATGGAAAACTCACAAATTTAGACATAAATCCCCATGCCACCCAATAGATACCCAAATGGCTCACATATAGGACACATGGAGTTAGAGTAGGGGAATCCACCTCGACCATGAGGCTTGCTACTAGTGATGTTCCACAGGGCAAAGTACTGGGAACCTTTCCTGTTTAGAATATACTTCTCTGAAATCAAAGCAAATACTGAGGGTCTTTAGCTGACCAAATTTGCTGACAACTGCAAGCTGGGTGCAATCACTGAATCCCTCAGTGATGTAAAATAACTTCAAAAAATTCTAACACAGACAAATAACTGGTGCCAGAGCCATGGCCTAAATCTCAATGCAAAAAAAAAAAATAATAATTATACCCTTTGAGAAGATGATCACCCCTACAAATTACAACATTGATAATACTTCCCTAAGAAGAATCCCACTGGTAAGGGACTTGGGAACTCAGATTGACAGTAACCCAAGCTGTCATCACCATGTGTCCATGGTAGTGAGAAAATCCTTATACATGGCTCAACTTGTAAGTAAAGGCATGGCATCCAGATCTAAGGAGATCACAGTCCCACTACACTCAGCCCTCATTAGACCAATAATTGAGTACAATGCACCCTTCAGCATGTACCTGACCAGGCATTTGCAACAGATGGAATGGCCACAAAGGTTCCTTACTAAAAGAATACAGGGTGTAAGTAATATGTCCTATAAAGCCTCAAAGCCCTGTCCCTGTAGTCAGTTGCCTACTGACTACTGAGGGGCAATCTATGCCTAACCTACGAGGCATTCTCTAGTCCTGATGGATCTGCTACACAGTTGCAAAACAAACAGCCCTAGAGCTACCTGATCTAAAGATCTAAACCTCATCTGTGACATAAACAAAACACTGGAGGGACAAATATGTCACTCAAAGATTAGCCCTTCACTGGAAAAGATGCCCTGTTCAAGTGAAACAGAGTTTTTCCCTAAACCTGTTCAATCCCAATTTGAACCAATGGATGGGAAATTACAAATTCACACTGGCTTGTCAAATATGGCGCAATTTGCAGATGCCTACGGCACAGACTGCTATATAGCAAAGCCATTCTAGCCCATGAGCATTGATAATTTGGAAAATTGGGATATGAATGGCAAGACTTAAAAAGGCTCTATGGTAATTAGCCTAGTAACTTCCTATGATCCTACAAGAATATAAAGATTATGGGGGTGCCAGGGAAATTCAAAGGTATGGACTATGTAAATGTGGTAAGGGAATTGCTGTATAAATAGACAAACATCTGAGAAGAACAAATCCAGATTCAGTGTGCTCACAGGACAGCTGGACAGCCAGACACCAACTTGATTAAGAAAGCATATATTGAGATCATGAGATTCCAAACATATGCACTGAGAGAGAAAATATTATCTGAACTCTAGAAACCTGGTAAAAGATCAAACTTTGTTAGCCAAGACTTCTTTTATGAGACTTGCAGGAGATGTGCTTTTGTGTCAGTAATTAATGCCTTTGAAGAATAGAAGGTAAAATGGAACTTCTTTATCCAGTCACCATGAGGTTATGCCAACAAGGGTTAGCCAAATTATTTAAAAGTTCCAAGGATGCTTTGGGTTATGTGAAGAGACCAGTCAACTGTATGAAAAGCTTCAAGCAGCCAGGAAGATAAGCCCAATGTGGGGCAGTAAGAGAGGGATTGAGGGACAGATAGTATGAGGGACAGTGAGACAAAGTACTTCATTGTGTTCAAGGATCAATTAAGACTGAGACAGAAAGTAGAAGCTATTAAGCAAGCAGGGTAAAAAAATGGGTCTATACTGCAAGCTCGAAAGCCCTAATAACTGAATACAAAAATGCCGAGACATATTCCACGAACTGCAAATACACTGAATGCCCTAAACCAGGAAATTCAAAAGCTCGAACCATCATACTTGTCCCACATCACCACCCGCTACATACTACCTACCCAAACAAACTAAACAAACACATACATACACCAACCAAAACCCTACTTCTAACCCTACACTACATCTTGCATATACCACCATCTATGCACTTACCTTAACCCGCACCCTAATCCTAAGGTCCGTAACTATCGCACATTTACCTTAACAAGCTATACCCAAACAAAATAAATAATCCACACACATGCACGTAACAAAACCCTACATCTAACCCTACACTAAATCTCATATACATTACCATCTATGCACTTACCTTAACCTGCACCTTAACCCTAAGGTCATAACTATCACACACTTACCTTACGGAGCTATACCACGGAAGGGCCAACCATGACGATTCGACATTTCGGATTTCGCGCTTCAGGATGATCTATGTTTACGTGGTTTGATGGAGACATGTCGGCATTTATGTATTTGGGTAAGTGCATCTTCGAGGATATAATAGGGAACCCAAAAAAACAGCTAAAATGAATTAATGAAGGATTACTATAAAGCAATCAGCAGGCGGTGGATGAAGAGAGGCAAAGGAAAAGTTACAAGAGGAGGAGGAGGAGGAGGAGGCCATTTTTTCTTTTTCTTCTCTTATAAATGGAGTAAGATGGAAAACTTTATTTATTACAGAGGGCATGGTATGTTAAATTGGAAAAGATGGATTATAATAACAGTAAAGAACTGAAAAAAGAAATAAGTTAGGATCATTTACAGTACAGAAACTGTCAGCAAGGATTTTTACAGGTTTACTGCTTGAGAACATACAAACAACATAGTGAAGCACATTCATCAAAAGATGGAAGGGTGAACAAGAAGATGGATGAATAGTGAGTCAAGTGAACAGTGCATAATTTAACAGGGGACATCACAAGCATCCATAGACAAGCAAAAAGGAAGTATAATCCCCTATTAGTGCTTCATGAAATGAGAAAAAAGACATACTGTACCTTTTCCTGAAATCTATTAGTAGAATGAGTGAACAGCCCTTTGAGTGGGGCAGAGTAGTGAGTACCTGAGTTAAAAAGCCAGGTGTGTACCCTGCGGAATCCACAAATGAAAACAGTTAAACTCTTGCACACACTCTAGGGGAATGGGTGCTAACAAAGATACATATGAGTTCAGAGAGATTAAAATAATAAAAGTGGAAAGATACAGAAGCTTGGTGAAAGTGATCAAAGAAAAACAAGAATACTATGCAAGCTGGGGAGGGAAATGCTTTGGGTTAGGGTGTGAAGCAAATAGAAGACCCCCATAAAGTACAAGAGAAATGAAATATAAGTCAACCAGAAGAGTTAAGGTTTATGAGTCAATAACAGGGAAGCAGACCAAAGGGCTTCACTTGCATGTGTTTAATTTAAACAAGAGAAAGAAAACAGATGGAGAGTCAGTCATGAGGAGTTCCAGGAATAAACAGAAAAGGAAGGATAAATAGAAGAAGTAAGGAATGAAGTAAGGGGAGACAGATTAACTGTGACACAGTTAGGATAGAGAAGGGGGGAAGTCAGAGTACATGAATAAACAAATTAAAAAATAAAACACCTCACACGCACTGAAGTATAAAGAATTATAGTAAAAACTTGAGATAGGGAAAGGAGATGTAAAAAAGAAATGGCATTACAGAATAAGGGATGCAAGGACAGGGGAAATGATAAAGACGCTGCTAGATCTTACAGCAGAGAATGTGGGGAGGGGTGCTGATGCAGAGCTTGCACTGTCATAGAGATGGTAGACTTTAGGGTCAGCATGGGTGTGATACAGCACAATGAG
This sequence comes from Protopterus annectens, assembly GCF_019279795.1. Taxonomy (NCBI): domain Eukaryota; kingdom Metazoa; phylum Chordata; order Ceratodontiformes; family Protopteridae; genus Protopterus; species Protopterus annectens. Next base: position 1,442,641,015 of record NC_056737.1, read on the forward strand.
AACACATCTCTGGTGGCTGAAGCAAAATATGTACATTTTTGCAAAGTTACCAGCAGTTTAGTGAGGGGACTGTTACAAAGTAAGAAAGGAAATATGTATCTGCTGTAGATTGTACATGATAAGGAAGAAAAAGAATGGTATAACTGAGCTGGAGATAACAGAAAATGGCAATAAAAGGAGGAAAAGAAGACACAGTAAGAAAATCAGGAGAAAGGGGGAAAGAGAAACTTGAAGATGATGAGAGATGACATAAGTATTAGCTGTTGTAATGTAAATATGGCTATTGGGAGGAACAAAAGACAGGGGATAATCAGTCATATGAGAAGAATGAAAGCCCATATACTAGCCATTCAGGAAACACATATGTTGAATAGGGACCACAAGTAGCTGAAAGTTAGGGGATATTATCCAATAGGTAGCTCATCATGGGGAAAAATAAGAGGGGTAGCTCTACCTAAATGAGTGCCAGTGCCATTTGAAATTGAGGGAAAGCTGGTGCTCAGAAAGGGGAGATATGCAGGAGTCAAAGGGACAGTAAATGGTAGTAAGATAACTATCCTGACATTTTTATATATCCTGAAATACTGAATTAAAACATTGAGAGGCATGCTAAAGGAAGTAGTGAGATTTCAAGATACATCCAATAGATAAGGAGGGTGTATGTCTTTGTATGGTTGATTGGAATATTACATCAGCAAGTATGAAGTGGAAAAGGACCAAGAAGTAACAGGGTCTCAATGGAGAGATGATTTCTATGAACATTTATGAATATAATGGGATAAACAGGCACATGGAGGGTGGAAGAGGTGGCACAAAATTAGGAAAAGTATATATTTGGATCTATATTACGTCAAACTTGTAGAAGTTCGAATGTTGTAATATCGAACCCAAAGTTCCAAAATACAAAAATAGCAAAGCCACGGCACACCAATTTTTTTTCCCTGGGAAAAACAATTGATGGACCATTTTTGAGGCCTTGCTATTTCCTCCACTGTGGTATGATCTCGGAAATGGTATATTTAAGTAGTGGGGGTGTGCATGAGGGGCTATGCCCCCCACTTTATTTAAAGTTTAAAGTGTACTTTTTTTTTTTTTTTGTTATGGAACAACAGTTTTTTTTCCTGGGAAAAATGCTGTTCCATGTTTTCGTTGTTATTGGGTTTCGAACTTTATGGTTCGATATTACAACGTTCGAACTCCTGTGAGTTTGACGTTGTAATATAGATCCATATATTTTACTTCCACAGACTTGATAACTAGACAAGACTGGACAGATGTTACATAACTATGGAGTACTTATATCTGCTGAAGGAAAACAGAATAAATCCAATCAGAATCTCTGACCAAGCTTTGGTAGGGATAACAACAGAAAAAAAGAAGGGATAACAGCTTTGTCAGATATTGGAGATTCACACAATACTTACTGGGAAGGGAAGAAGAAAAGGTGTGGGTAGCAACAATAACAGAAAAAGAAATTAGTAAGACAGGAAGAGGAGGAAGAAATAAACTGCGGAGTAGGAAAAACAGAGGTGAGACTTAGCATACAAAAACAATTTAAATAGATGGAGAAACTAAAAGGAAGAGGTAAAAAATGACACTGAATGAAGGCACTGTGATTCAAAAGGATGGAAAGTAGGGGTATAGCTCCAGAGGAGGAAGAGAGATAGACATAAAACAGATAATGAAAGTGGCAGAATGAAATAATATGAGAAAGCAGATAGCAGTGGAAAGTATGTACTCCAGAGCTAGGCCTGGTGCACTTGACTCATTCACTCCAATGGAGTTCAAGAAGTTTGCACTGTAACTTCCAATGGGCAGAGCCTAAGCCTTTTGACAGAATCAAATTATGTCCTCACATTTCAAACAAATGTTCCTATCTCTGGCACCATAAGGGTTATGAAAGAAGTATAAATGGCAAACTCTTCAGCACAAACTATTTTATAGTGGCAGTATTATTTAGGTTCTAGGTCTTAAACTGAATTTTATAAGTCACAGTAAACAAAGTAACTATTAAGTTTGTAATATTTTATAATCAACTTACAATATCTTTGCAATCACTCAAGTTGCACACATACTGTCAGCAGCATTTTATTCATCTAGCTGAGAGCTTTCATATGAGGCTAAGGAGTTCTGTCTGTGTTACTTGGTTGTTGAGATATTTAGAAAAATGTGAAAATTATATCTATATAAATAATCATAATAAAAACAACAGTTAATATCACCTTACCTGGACTAGACAGAGGTCAGATATTAATGTATTTGAGTTTCCCACAGTGTAAGCTTTAAGATGAAATATTTTAAAACCGTGTGCATTGCATGGTTTTGGAATGATTGATGCAAATATGAACAAGCAATATTTGATGCCTAGTGGCGTCAGTAGGAGTTAACTGAAAAAGCACCTGGAAGCGTCAATGAGTTAAGGAGCTAGAGGTAAGACTGCGACAAGAAGAAGATTGGGATTCATAGAATCAGAAGAAGTCAAGTTAAAGGGTATATTGGATGGATTTAGAGAACACTACCAGGAATTTTACAAAGTATAACAGGTACAAAAAGGAGGAGGAACTATTGAAGGTGAGGAGAGAGTGGCAGTGGCTGGACCTGGAAAAGGTAGGAGAAGAAAATTTAAAAACTGATACAGTCGATATACATAGAAGAAATTAGAAAGGCGAGGGATAGAATAATGGAAGAAAAGTCCCCAGGGAGTGACAGTCTACCTCTGGAAATATGGGAGTTGAAAAAGACAGAAGGTATAGACAGATGGGAGAAGAAATTTAATTGTGAAAGAAAGCCATAATATCAGTGCTCAATAAAGAAGGAAAAGACCCTGAGATACCAATTTAATACATGCCCATCTCAGTTTTAAACCACAAATATAAATGCTTCATGTAAATGCAAGTGAACAGGCTGGGCAATATTCTCCAGAGAATGCCATAGAAGGGTCAGAGAACAGCAGACAGTTTAATTAAAGTGTAACTGGTAATGTTTGAAGCAAATAAAAAGGGGAGGAATTGGAGCTGATTTCACTAAATACTTAAAAGGCATTTGATCAAGTGGGATGGAGTACATGTTTGAGAGAGTAACAGTGCTAAAGAAATGGATTAATACAATTAAGGCATCCTATGAAGGGACAGCAGTTAGAGGGAAGATAAGAGCAAAGCTGTCATAACTGATAGAAATTCAGAGAGGGATGCAGCAGGATTGACCAGTGTCCCCATTCCTATTTATCCTGTATATAGAGCCACTGGTGATGATGGTGAAGAAGTCAAACCTGAAAGGACTTCCATGGGAAGAGGAAGATAAGAAAATCACACTATATGTGGATAATATTCTCCTGAGGTTAACTAAGCATAAGAAAGACATGAAAAAGCTATGGAAAAAATCAGGATACAGGGTAAATAGAGATAAAACAAAGGAGGTTTAAATTGAGGGGAGAGAAGGGAGGGATGAGAGAGGATAACATGGACTTGTGGGATGGCAAAGTCTGGTATCTAGGAATATGGTTAGCAAACACATTAGAAAAGTCAGTGAAATACACCTATGCAAAGATACAAGGAAAAAGTTAAAAAAAAAGTTCATGGGTAAAAGGTAATAGCATTAGACTTTGATCAAAGGGCACAGGTGATCCAAATGTGTATTATAGCACAATTCATTTATGTTGGTCAGGCATTTTGGACAATGCCAGAGGCAGGTTTATTGAAAAAGTGAAAGTTATTAAAGGAACTTTTTTATGGGTCAGAGAAAAACCCAGAGGTACATGGAAAAGAAAAGAATCACCTATAGAAGTGACAGGGCTAGGAGTACCAGATCTGCAAGAAAATTTGCTGGCATGCTTGCATCTTGCTTAGCGAGGGGGAAGTAAACTGGCAAGCAGTTGTAATGAGTGGTACACTGGTGCAGCGGTTAGCATTGTCACCTGACAGCAAGAAGCTCTCTGGTTCAATTCCAGGCTGCGGTGCCTTGTGTGTGGAGTCTGCATATCATCCCTGTGTTTGCATGGGTTTCCTCCGGGTGCTCCAGTTTCCTCCCACATTCCAAAGACATGCATCTGGAGTGTTTCTCCCTGGGCCTCTGCTGAAAATGGGCTCTGACCCAGTTGGACTTTCCCGGTAAACAAATATTAAATAAATAAACTGCTACTGTGGTTACATTTCCTATTTGAGTTTTTACTTTAAGTTCACTAATCAACAAATTTGCATTTACAGAGGAAAAACAAGATGGAGTCCATTTTTTTTTTTGAGTCCATGATTTATGTCTTCATTAATGTTTAATACAGTGACATGAAGATGCACACTTTTTTTCACCTGGTGATATCTGCTGATTAATACCCCAATGGGAAATTTACATTCTTCAGTTCAGTATCATTATACATTTTGCCCATTTTCAAAATGTTATTAGCTCATCAGAGAATCCTATGTTGTATGCATTAAAGAAATACCTGAAGACAGTAGGTCTAGTTGGAGTCACGGGCTGGTTTCTTAAGTTGAATGTGCCAGCCTGGTGGTCTGATTTCAAGGTAGACAGAAGAGATGTACCATGAAGTAGGCAGGGGCTGTATTTGTAAAAAACAAGCTCCAAGTGTGTGAAAACTCCAATTGAAATAGGCCTGATTTGATCAACGCTGTTGCCATTAGTAACATTAATGAAACAATGTGCATATTTGTTTGGTGTATAAGTTTTCCAATTAATGGATGGGTGGGTAAACTCATCCAGGATGATTGTATTAGGTTCAGTGGCTGGTTGAAGTATGCACCATGGTGAACTAGAAACACAGAAGTAGGTTCTATAACTCATTGCAATATAATAATGAGATGTCTTTATTAATATTAGGATATCCAGGAGTTCTGGGTCATTGGCATGTAAAATTTGTGATGAGATAGTAGGACTGTAGATGAATAAATATATTCCCCCTACCAGCAGCACCAACACCACCAGTGGGTTTGAATAAATGACAGTTACTAGTTCCAAGTAAAAAGAGACTCTTGTTACACTGAAATCTGGTTTTAGTAATTATACAGATATGCTGGTGCTCAAGGACAGGCATTCTTTTGTTTAGACTCTTAGCACTGGACAATACCAAGGTGACAGAGGCCAGATTAGAATTTAAGATCAAAGGCTGAAACAGACTCTACCAAACAAAGCACTATGGGGTTTGAAACTGGCCTAGGCAATATGTGGAAGATGTGGTACAAAATATACAGATCATCTGTAGCAAAGCAGGCAAGACTACTGACCATGAAATCCCATGCTGATACAATTCAAATGTCCTTAGCATGGCACCAATTGCTGAGCCAGCACTCAAAATTATCTTCTGTTAGAATTGTGTCACCAGTTTCAGTGAAGGCAAAATATTGCTCAGGACTAGCATTTTCCCAGCCTTGGTCATTTTTTATAGATATATATATATATATATATATATATATATATATATATATATATATATATATATATATATATATATATATATATATATATATATATATATATATATATATATATATATATGTGTGTGTGTGTGTGTGTGTGTGTATATATATATATATATATATATATATATATATTTGTATGTATATATATATATATATATATATATATATATATATATATATACATATATATATATATATATATATATATATACACACACACACACACACACACATATATATATATATATATATATATATATATATATATATATATATATATACACACTGAGAGCACAGCCATGTCTCACCTCATCTCCCTTAGGATGGAACACCCAAGGTTATTCACCACCATACAGGCAAACACCAGGTTGTATGCATATTTTTTGGAGTGTTCAAAGGGCCCTTTTGACATCATGAATGTTAACACTACGAGGATAGCTAACAATTACTCGGTGTTTACTGAAATTGATGAGTAGAACAGCCAGTTATATGTCTGGAAATGGAGACCCTAGTAACTAGGACATTCCTCTGAAAGCTTAGACACTCAACTTGGGTGACCTTTATTTGTGGAAAAAATAGTGGATGCATGTACATTTATAGTAGGCAGGGTAAGGTTGCTTGGCTAGGATCTGGGTCTAATAGTACTTTGTCTAGAAGGCTTAATGGGGTTTTCCTCAGTTCCTCAGCAAATGTGAGTTTAATGTTAACATTTGATTGCAGTGGATGTGAGGTTAATGTTAAAAACTGGATTGCAGTGAATGTGAGTTTGATGTTAACATTGGATTGCAGTGGATATGAGGTTAATGTTAACACTGGATTGCAGTGAATGTGAGGTTAATGTTAACATTGGATTGCAGTGGCTATGAGGTTATGTTCGCACTGGATTGCAGTGAATGTGAGTTTAATGTTAACATTGGATCACATTGTTTGGGAGTTTAACATTAACACTGGATTGCAGTGGATTTGAGTGGAATGTTAACACTGGATTGCAGTGGATGTGAGTTTAATGTCACCACTGGATTGCAGTGGATGTGAGTTTAATGTTAACATTGGATTGCATTTAATGTGAGTTTAATGTTAACACTGTATTGTAATATATGTGAGGTTAATGTTAACATTGGATGGCAGTGGATGTAGGTTTAATGTTAACAATGGATTGCAGTGGATGTGAGGTTAATGTTAAGACTGGATTGCAATGGAATGAGAATACTCTGCTTGGAGACAATTGTGCTTTGTGAAAGTTTTGCCTTCATCGTGAATTTGTTCTTGTACCTTTCACAACCAGAGCTTGTATTAGAGAGAAGAAAGGGTCTGTCATTTAAATGTGTTAATTATTACATTGCCACAGAATTCTTACTGCTGACAGATTGACTACCGCTGAAGCAAGGGAAGACTGTGGTTTCATGTTAGCAAAGATTCAAAGTATGGAAGCTAGAATTACACAAAAAGGAAGATGTTTAAACTGGCATACTGAGCAAGACAAGATATATATTAAACTACTACAAATGTGCAAGACTGTAACATGTTAACAGTATTTACCGCAAAGATGGGGAAAGTGGGTATACATTCATGCAGCGTAGGGCCACAATGCAGATATGGATGCCACAAGTCATACAAGCTGAGATTGTATTATATAGTTTATGAATGTAGTTAAGAACACAATGCCAGCATGCATCACACCAGTAAGAAGGGCTTACAACACTCAGCACCATGTACCACATACAAATATAATACAGGCAGAGATGCTACAAATAAAGCAGGAATAGAAAACAACTCCCTGATAGCTCATCTTCAATTGATTCATAAAAAAGTGATCAAAAATGAGCAAAGCCCCTGGAGTGTTAATAGGATTCCAAATGATAAAAATTAAAACAAAAAGTGCTTTTGCATAGACAAATACACCTGCCTTCCTGCACACCTCCTTTATATATGCATGCTAACTTCTAGATTGTTCTGTCACAGTAATAGGGGAAATCTCCAGTACACTGGAAATTCAACCTTTAGGAGAAAATCTCAGCAGTCACACATTAGTGCAGTATCCAATGCCACAACTAAACCTAGATTAAAACACATAGTATAGTATATCATACACATGCCACAAGTAAAATAGGCTTAAAACACAAAGTACATTGCTATACTTTAAAATGGATAAAAAAACTGCACAGGCTGGTCCTATAATCTGTATTACAACTTTAAGTATTAAGTTGGACTGAGTTGAAGTTAAACTGCTGCCATAAATTTCAGACCTTATATTCCTGGTTAGTATTCCTGATAATTCATTCAAAGAAGCACTGCAGGTCACAAAGGTGTACAGATCATTCTCACATTATAAGCTCAATGCCATTAAATCAGAGTTCTATGCTACGCCTAAAGGCATTAAGAATTTGCCATAACAGAGTAAGGGATGGAATGCAAAGTTGGAATTTCAAGTTTATAGAACCCTCCATCAGTCCAGGAGGTATAGTAACCACATTAAAAAAAAAAACAAACTTTAAATACATTGATGGACATGTAGAAGTAGGACTACTTAAGTCCTAAATTTATAAATCTGATAGTATAGCAATTTCATTAAGATGACATTTGTGTCCCGGGATTTACATTTCTGGGAAATGCTCCCAGACAAGCTTGATCCCAGCTGGTTTAGGCCCTTAAAATTCACTTTTTTTGGAATAGCACACTAAAATGACTGGCTTTGACATACTAACTCTGCCTATGAAAGAAAGTGAGTGAGAAATCTGCCTGATATATGGATATACAAAAAGGCCTGGTTGACATATTTGCTTGTATTATTCAATTAGAAAATTACTTAAATAGAAGAGACATGGAATTTAAAGGATTTATGATTTCCTGATTACATAAATGTGAATGTCTTAGGAATGAAGTTAGGGAAGGGGATTGATGTTACTTATCTATGATACCATTATATCCACATTAATTAAAACTGATGAATTATTAAAACATGTCAAGGTGATTTATTGTACTATTTCTTTAGTAACAATGTAAGGATTATTTTATTATTGTAGCACCAACGTACAATGTTATTATTTGTCTAAGCTGGATGGTACCTTGTATATGAAAAATATGTTGTTGGGTGATTTTAATTACTGAGCTATTAACCAGATTAATTTCACTGCTAACAGTTACTAGTCTAAGGGGGTTACTAATATTATCTCTTATCATGAATTACAGCAAATAGTCTTTATCAATACCATAGGAAAAGACTTACTTGACATTGTGCCAACATATGTATCTAACATAATGTACAATGTAGCTGTTATTCCCCATATGGATTATCTGACCATAACTGATTAAGTTTTAACTTCCAGTGGCTCCTTCTTTACAATCTAAAATAAAAAAAATGATTATGGTAAGATCAGCTATCAGGACATACAAAGCCCCTTCAAAACTAATGAATGTTCTAATGAATTACTCCTTAATGAAACGGATAATAATCACTCATTGCTTGAAAATTTATTGATCTATAGTGTAGTGTGTGCAGCCACTCACAAACTAAGACATTCTGAATACAAATTAGGTTTTTGATGGAATTATGATCTGATTAAGTTTATCAGCAAAAAAATATTTTAGTACCTGTGAAAGCATTTCCAGATCAGTGTAACAAAAGGAAATTAATTAGGATTAGCAAGGAACAGAATAATAAAATTAAGACTGAGAAGTTTGCTTTTGAGAAATTAATAGAAGACACATTCAACATGAAAAGTTATTACAAATTCTTTAATAGAAATAATAAACCACAGTATCGTGAGTGTTCACTGTAGATTGATATCATCTTGATGTCCATCTGTATGATGATAGCTAAAGAATTTAATAACTACCTTAATTACAGTAGTCTCACTTATTCCAGTATAAATCATGTGGATTTTCAGTTTACCATATCATTAATGCATTCCTTCCCATTCATTACTTTCAAATAAAGTAGGGGAAAAAAAATCGGTGTGCTCTGATAATATTTCAGTTGTTTTGTTTTATAATGTTAATTACTTTCTCATCCCATTATCAAAACAAATCTTTAATACTCTTCTTCACACTGGTATTTTCTTGGATCTTAGGGAAAAATCGCAAGTTACTCCTAAATACAAAAAAGAACTAAAGTTGATGTTAAAAATTATAGACCAATCAGACTTGCCTCCATTGTGGGCAGATGCTTTGAAAGATGTATCATTGATATTAAGAATGAAAATGGCAATACATTGGCTCTATTTGAAAGCTACTATTTTGGAGTCATAAATCTAAGATAAACTCTTACTAATCTAGTAAAGTTTTATCATCAGATCTCAACAATTACGGCTATGTTCTGGTGTGATATACTTTGCCCTATTCAATTAATATAAAGCAATGTTTGATGCAAATGTCAGTCCATATATAATTATGTAAATTATATCATGGTTATTAGGAAGATCACAATCTTCTGCAATGCTTGGCACCATTTCAGGATACTTACCTGCCAAAACTGATGTTCCATAGGTGTATGTCTTGGGATATACATTATTTATTATAGTATTTGACACAAGCCCCAGTAGCTAGCATTGTTGGCTCACTAAGAATCAAATGGTTATAAATTTGCATTTTTATCTCTAGAAAAATTATATTTTGTCCTTTAACTGTTTTATGCAAGAAATAAACATACGAACAGAGTCAATTGGACTAAAATTTAGTATTAACAAATACTGGTTCTTGTATTTTGGAAAAACATGTGCTAGGAAAATAATTTTCTTGTCATCAACAATACTACATGAAGTAAATAATTTGGAGCATCTGGATATCTTGCTGTCTGTAACTTCTGTCTGGAAAATATGCTGATACCCTATGCCGTCAGGCCATGAAACAATTAGGCCTTTTGATTAAAAATGGCATAATTTGAAATATTAATTGCCTTTTTATAAGACATACATTAGGCCAAATATTTATCACAACAACATTTTATTTTTTTATACTGTTATACTGTAGGAAAGTGTAGGTGCCTTAAGATAGTGCAAAGAAAATCTATTAAGAAAATATTATAAAGAAAGGAAATATGTTACATGGAATGACACAGATGTCTCAACCTGAATAGTTTCTATTATCTTTGCAAGGAAAGTTTATTCTGGCATATAAAGCATTTTATGATGCAACATTACAGCTATTATAAAAACAGAACCATATCAATATAGTTTAATGCTTAAAAATAACAATTAAAAGTTGCATATGCATTTACTTAAGTATAAGATACCTATACATATTCTTAGGAATCCTCATGTTAAGGAATAAAGTTTTTGCATGAATTAGGATGTCAACGAGTTTTGATATATTTAAATAAATCTCCATACTTGGGTTGGTGACTTGGCATACTATCCTGAAATAATGGAATCAAAGTTCTGCAGTGGATGCTGAACTTAAGAACTTATGAATTATGGCCTTAGCCACAATATGTGCAAAATGAAATTAGGTGTTGCAGATAATATGAGTATCTCTGACCACAGTAGCCCTTTATTAGCCCTAGGCAAACCATCCAGGGCTGTGAGGCAGACCCAGTTTTGTCTGAGTATATTTGTCTTTCTGCATTTAAGTTTCTTTCATAAGTAAAAACCTAGTGGGAGGCTTAACTAACCAACCTTTTAGAATCTTTTCTTCTTTTTGGAAATTCTTCACACATACAGTTGAAGTGGTGCAATTTGGCACATTAGCTGATAAATCACTTATTAACAGATGTCAGCAATTAGTGATTATTGGGCATGCAGATCAAGTTTATCCATCAGAGAGTTACCTGATTCAACATGCATCAGTTGATGATAGTCAAGTGGGCTGCTCTGGTCCTTCATCCTCATTTAAGCAGCAAAAGACATTTTGGCCAGAATTCACAAATTTTGTACAATACAGTATGGTATATCCCTATGTCCTAAAATCTTATAGAGAATATGGACTGATGGATCCCCTACACTACACTGACACACCACAAACCCGACAGCTAAAATGCCAACACCAACACCATATAAAACTGACAGTCCACATTACCAAACACCATAACACCGACTCACAAAACACACACAACACAGTCACACCAAAAACCTTATAAACCTACACTAAACCTTACATACACAGCTATCTATGCACTAACCTTAACCCAAACCCTAACCCTAAGGTCCGTCACTATCGCACACTTACCTTACCCGCACCCTAACCCTAAGGTCCATCACTATTGCACACTTACCTTACCCGCACCCTAACCCTAAGGTCCATCACTATCGCACACTTACCTTACCCGCACCCTAACGTCCGTCACTATCGCATACTTACACAGTCGCGCTCGTTTCACATGTCAGTGTGTACTGTCGGTTATTTCCATTGTCGGTCTTCTGGTCTCAGTGTTGTGAATGTCATTCTTGTGTACTGTCAGTCTACTGAAGTAGACCCAGACTGACTACAATGATAAAAATATTTGCAAAAATTACTGCTCTCAGTGTGGCAACAGATCTATAACTTTTTTTTCAAATGAATTTGCTGACATTGAATGCATTTTACCACATTAATGATAAAAAATATGTCTGTTAACAACCAAACTCTCAGCGCTCAGTCTCTTTTCTCCTCGCTGTAAACAATCACAATTATCCAAAACAAATGTCACAAACCTCCTGCACTAACCTTATTCATGAGTACAGGATAAACATCTCAGGACTGACAATTAATTGTATGGGCAAAAAATATTCAGAAGAAAGAACACTTGGTTGAGAGTTGGCTTATCCTTTACAAACCAAGCCTCCTTAGCAATCTTAATAACTTGGATGAAATCCAGTAATGCCACAATTACCTTGGTACATAATAGCCTGTGTCCTTCCTCATCTGACAAACTACCTCTTCCTGTATCCCTCTTTAAGCCATATTACTTGCTAATCATTTACTTGCCTAACCTTTTCTCCCTCTTTTCCTCATCTCTACACTCACGATTTTCTCCGCTGTGATTTGCTGGACTCTCTTTCCCTACTCCTGTTTCCCCTCATGAGACTGTTACTAGAACACACTTACACTGGCAGTCACTATCTACAACAGAGACCTTGTTCAACTCCAATAATGTATTGATTTTCCATATGTACTCTTTTGGATTATTGATAGATACTTTCTCAATTTGTAACACTTTAAAATATATAAAAACCTTTCTTTGGAACGTTTCTTTGTGGACCTCGGCTGAAAATGGACTTCTGCTCAGCTTGACTAACCTATTTAAAGCAAGGAATTAAGAATATTTATCGCTCACTCATTCTTTCGCTCTCTCTCTCTCTATAAATATATATATGTATATATATATATATATATATATATATATATATATATATATATTGGAGTCCTTCATTTGTTCAAACTTTCAAATGTTCAAAACTCTAAGCGCCAACAAAGGATAGTGGAGATCCCGCTACAGTGTGGGACTGGGAGATACCCCCTTCCTGCACTGTAGTGCGATCTCGGAGTGAGAATATTTAAGTAGCAGGGGATGTGGGGGGTGCAGGGGGGCTTGCCCCTCTGCATAACACAGTGTTACGGTGTTTACATGTAGGTAAATGGTGCTATTTCAGGATGTCAGTCTTTCGGAATGTCGATCATATGATGTCAGACATAAGAAATTCGGCATTCTGAACGGTCGACATTCTGAAGTAGACTCATATATACACACACACACACACACACACACACACACACACACACACACACATATATATATATATATATATATATATATATATATATATATATATATATATATATGGTTTACATTCATTTAGCCAAATTACACACATATTTTAAAAAAACATCGCTTGGAGTAATCGAATTATGAACTACCAATTATTCAAAATGTTTTATTAAAGGAATTGCAACAGTCAACATTTGAATATTTTCATTCTCTTCTTTTCCTTTTTAAAACCAAATTTGCATTCGTATGTAAAACACAGAAGCAGAAGCATTAAACATAGTCATAACGTCAACTTCACATACACGAATAGCAGGCTTCGTTCACTCAAATGAAATTCAGTGAAACATGCTTCAGCAGTTCAGTATTTCAATTAGGAGAATTCAGTCATTTAAAATACAGTGTCCTGCAATTTTACAAAATGAATGTTAACCTATATATTTATATATAGTGGCACAGGCTTACTGTATAGTGATAAAATCTCCTTCTGTCTTACAGAAGAACAAATACATAATATTAGTCTCTGCAAAGCTATCATAGTCAATGCAAAATGAATGATGCAAAGCTGGTATTGTACTAGTTAAAATCAAACAAATCTAAAATTATAATTCACAAAGACATCAGTTTTGATTTGAGGTTGATAAATGGCCCTGCATTCATCAGGCACTTCAACTTTATGGATTTCACCAAATAAGTCATCCAGTTTGCTAGCAATGATAAGAAGAAAGCTTATTAAGTAAATACTCACAAGAACACCATAAAATATTTCCTAGGCCAGTGCTCCCTCTGATTTCATAACTGATTATGTATCCAAATTAGCCACCTGATATAATAATAAAACAAAATTCAAGGATTCCTTCAGTCACCTAATTTAGCTAAGTTTGAAACTACTCTCTGTCTTGCATTCTGCATTGCAGACTAGTTACTTCTACAACCACTCCCTCTGGATTATACCATGCCTTGCTTTTATTGGGACTCCTAAATCTCAGGCACTTCTCCAGAAGAAATACATATGGGACTCAACCCTTCTCTTAGGTCAGTCTGGCAATAAAAATGGTCACATCCACTCGGGATTAACTTTGGAGACTGTACCTTAAAATTAAATCTCTTTTAGACTTAAACAACTTCAATACAAGATGAACTAAATAAAAATGGCATTTGAATAGTAAACAAGCTCACTACCTTAACAGCAAAAAAACAACATATGCAGAATCTTAATCAGAACATCAGATGGAAAATTTTCCTGGTAAGAAAATGTCAAAACAGTAATCCTGAAATGACTTTTGAAATAAAGTGATCAGTCATAAGTGATCTCTTGAAGAAGGCTGCAACCTCACCCAGTAAGTTATTATTTTTTGACATGTATGGAGATTGACATGAAACAGAATGTGACACATATTTCTCCAGAAATAGCCTAGTAATCTGTGGCAGTTTCTCACTGGAAAACTGGAGTATTTGAGATTGCTGATGGGTTACCAGTATCTCCATCATGTAAGCAAGAACCATTCTATGCAGGATTTGATGGGGAAAAATAAATTATAAAATAAATACACTAGAAGCCAGCACAGGGAATGCAAAACTGGTGTCATATAGGAGCAAAACATGTAACATAAATCAAAGTGTGCCTCTGCATTCTGCACTGACTGAAAGTAATCCTGGTAAAGACAATTGCAATAGTCCAGATCCGAAGAGACTAAAGGACATACACAGACAGATCATCTGATATTATGAGATGATTGATTCTGCAAAATATCAAGTGCTGCCAAATTGTCAGTGAAGAACAACATTGAACAACTGCATTGATCTCTAAAATTGATTAATAAGTGAAATTTGGGTACATCGTCATTTCTTGAAATTGGTTTGACTTAGATCTAAAAGATACACTGCTTGATAGTTATTCAAATCTAATTTTAGATGTTTTTTTTCATTTATCTAGAAGCAATACTTAGTTTTCTCATTTTATTTCTAAATTTTGTGATTCTGTAGTATGTCATTAAATTTAACTATAATTTGATTTGTTTGAGTGTCATAATACAGTTTAATATTCATTGATATTGTGCAATTTAATAAAAAACATGTTTTGAGTCAGGTGTGAATTACATTTCACTAAGTGAAGTTACATATTATTGTAACCAAGTCAGATGACACAACGGAGAAAGCGTGTGGTTGTTTTTTCTCTGCACCTCTGTACTTTGTCACTTCTCAAGCCACACACACACACACACACACACACACACACACGCACACACACACACACACACACACACACACACACACACACACACACACACACACACACACACACACAAACACACACACATATGCATACTTGCACGTTAGCTATCGTGAGTGTGTGTTTCCACCTGCAGTGTTCCAGCTGAATATTTTTCCAGTAGCCAAATTAACCACAGAAGAAATGACTACTATACTGAGTAAAAGAAGATGTTACAAGGCAATCATTCCCCTGAAGACACCTTTGTGTGACCTTCATAAAATGCATAAATGTGGTGTGAAATCTTTCTGGATCGGTATCTGTTTCAAGACATATAACACTGTCCGACATGATTCATTAAGGGGCTGATGCCAAAGTAATATAAGCATATACAACTGCATACATGACAGAGTTCAGATTTTCTATTGTTAATGTAAATGGGATTTCCATAATTTAGTCCATGATTCACAAACTTGTGAATTGCCTTCTGTACTGTGGATCAAGAACTGGAATTTATGGACATATATCTGGATATGGAAAGGGAACAAACAAAACCTGCCAGTTGTTCTTCACATATTGGTGATGTGTTGCTCAGGATGTTGTTGTGTCTTTCAGCTTTTCCCGGTTAGGGGTCGCCACAGCGGAACTCCGGTCAGCTAAGGATTGGCAGTAGATTTTTGCGTGCCGAGTTGCCGGCCCCGATGCACAACCTTCAACAAAGGTACGCCCATTCACGCATGTCTCCATACAGAAGATGCTCTAGCTGAGAATCGAACAGGACAACGTCTTACTGTGAGGTGACAGTGCTAACACAGTAGCAAATACATTAACATTTGATGAAATTACAGCCTAGCAAGATGGATATATTTTTTAAAAAGGATGCTACAAAACATCCCTGGATAAAAATGAAAAGCAGATGAGGACACTACTGTAATCGACTAAGGTCCACTCCCAAAATAGTAACATAGAAATATAGTAGTGCTCCCACCAAGGGAAGATACCACAGTAAGGAATCCCTTCATTCACTTATAATGCAGATAATCCCAACTCCACGGTGCTG
Source organism: Protopterus annectens (assembly GCF_019279795.1). Taxonomy (NCBI): domain Eukaryota; kingdom Metazoa; phylum Chordata; order Ceratodontiformes; family Protopteridae; genus Protopterus; species Protopterus annectens. The sequence continues at coordinate 1,442,657,391 of NC_056737.1, forward strand.
GTAAAGAAGCCTTTTACAGTTATGAACTGATTCATTCCATAGCAGTAGAGAAACAGGTTATGTGATGTGAGCTAAAGGCAATACAAGTACCACTAGGTAAACCTAAATCCCAGATTTAGAAGCTGTTTTACAAGGGCAATAACCACGTTACAGCTTCTCTTCTTTTCGGCTTTCATTCAGTATTCAGGATCTATGAAATGTGTAATGCCAATATCGTTTCAAATAGAATACGAATTGTGAATACATTAACAAACAAATATTAGAACACTAGTTATGTAAAAAGGTGTCAGCATCAGAGTAATGAGATCAGTAGCTGCAGAGAAGTGAGCTGCAACACGGGTTGATGTGACAGACCGTAAGTCTCCTACCATTCATTGTGTATATTCAAATTGATGAGATGTCCATACTGTACATGTACCAGTATAACATTATAAACTGAATACAATCCATCTTTTGGCATGTATTTGTCTAAACATATTATGCAACTTGAGAGACTTCAGAAATTCATAAATAAAAAAAAATCATTGGACTCAAAATATTAGTTATCAGTAGAGACGTATAACCTTCGCTCTTCTGTCAGCCTCTTGCAGACTTTTCCATGAAGATATGTGTCTAACCTTTTGAGGCATAAAGATCCAACCCCATTTGACCTCCTATTCCTTCTTTGAACTAATGATGCCTGAAATACTTTGTTAAAGCTATTATACCTTCATCAGTAGATAAACAGGACTCATTGGTGTGATAAATTCATGTCCCACCTTATCCATCACCTCTGGATCAAACTTCCATTACATGCTAAACAGAGTAGCACCCTTGCCACTTTCAAGATAAACATAGATAACTGGATGGGCAGCCTCAGATTCCCCCCGTTCTATCTTGTTTTGCCCTTCTTTATGCTATAGGAACTATTGAATGTTTGTTATTTTCTTGACTAGGCTTGAACTGCTGTGCAGACCGATTGCCCTGGATTTATTTAAGAACCTATCAAATTAAACAGAGATGCATTATTTTTGTATAAAAATTTCCATGGGCATTCTTTTGTGCCAGTGTCACCTCTAAGACTGGTGCACATATTCCGCAACTATGTACTATGCACACCAGCGAGTCATTCATAAAACATGTAACCACTTTTCAATAGAGTGATCCATGTCTAGAAGCCACATTACTGAGAAGGCTTTCAAGCTAACATAGCACTCACTGCTACTTTTGCAGCTGCTCACTATGATAATGAATACAGGGGCTTTACATTTTGGAGCCATTAGTTAAAATAAACCAACATGTCGGACTAAGGAGGTACAGTCAAATTAGGTATTCTGAACTGTGTGTATATGTCTGGAGGAGATACATTTTGACCATATTGTCACATATTACAACTTCTTTTCTGCTAAAGAAATCAAAAATATGGATGCATATTTTCTTGGTCGAAAATAGCAGGGAGTAAAATATAGATGACTGTTATCTAAATGGATCCACTTGTTGAATAGGTTTGTGGCTTTCTCAGTGTTAACTACTTAGTTTTTCTGTTAGTATCTAACCCTGCAGTACTAAAATGGGCATCAGTGATCTCTCACTTATATTTAAGAAAGGGGCACGTAAAGATTTACCTGTTAACAAAGTGACATGACACTTTAACGTACTCATGTAAATGCTGTCTTCTTTTCATGTTCTCTTTTCTGTTTTTTGTTTTCTAATTTCTTTTGTTTTAGATAAAGTTATAATGCAAAGATCTGCGAACACAATGGCAAGTTGCACATATGTGTTTACATGCATGCATCCATATAGTTCTACTACTGAAAGTGACAGCACACCTTGTAAGTTAGTAATTGTGCTGTTGGCTTTACAAACTATCAACCCGTGCTGTCACTGACTACAACTTAGATGATGGGATTTCCCTGTGGCCACAGCTGTGTGACAGTGGTATATATAAAATATCAACATTTTATTTAGTCAGTTGCAGGAGTCAGAGCTGGAGGTGGCAGAGTTAAAGATGTTAAGATTTGCACTGGGTGTGACAAGGGTGGACAGGATTAGGAATAAGTATATTAGAGGGTCAGTCTTGGTTGGAAGGTTTGGAGACAAAGCCAGAGAAGCAATATTACATTGGTATGGACATGTGCTAAGGAGGGATGCAGAGTATATTGGGAAAAAGATGCTAAGGATGAAGCTGCCAGGTAACAGGAAAAGAGGAAGGCCTAAGATAAGGTTTATGGATGTGGTGAGAGAGGACATGCAAGTGGTTGGTGTGACAGAGCAAGATGCAGAGGACAGGATGAAATGCAAACAGATGATCTGCTGTGGAGACCCTTAACGGGAGCAGCCGAAAGAAGAAGAAGAAGTTAGTTAGATTTGTTCACAGGGGTAGTGGGCTGATTCTAGATGGATGCTTTTCAGCCACCCAGGAGTTATAGAACACATGAGAAAATTAAGAAAGTAGTTATAAAAATAGACAATATTTTGAAATACAATGCTGGCTGTGTGGATTACAACTGCATGTAGTTATCAGCATAGAAACTATGATATTTTCAATGTGTATAGAGCAGTACAGCATAGACATTTGCAAAGTAAGTATATACACATATGTATAAAGTTTCAATGTAAGAGTTAGTAGATGGTGGTTAGGTAACCATTTGAAATGTTGAGACCTGCTAATTAAATTCCTGAAATATGGAGACTGAATGGCCGAAAGATCGGACTTATGTATACTAAGTCCAAGATGCCATTTCAAAGAATATTCCCTTTTGTCCCGGTCCCCTTCAGTAAAAAACATCATGACAAATGACGTTTGACGACCTTTATTAAACTTCCATAACATGGCTTTGATAACCAATATTGTTAATTACTAACGAACATAGTACAGCTGATTTTAATTACAGCATAAACATCCCTGTAATGTTAATCAGGACAGCACGACTTTACTCATCCTGACCCAGTAAGCAGTGCCCATATCTCTACTCACTTACTTTAGTTATGAAGCAGCATCCAACAACTCACTTCATATACCATTTATTGAATTACACATCCCACCAATCCTTTACTTATGAAGCAGCATCCAAAAAGTCACTTCATATACCATTTACTGAATTACTCCTCCAGCCAAATAAACATTGTCCTTACCTCCGCTCACTTATATTTGCTACTTATTGCATCACTTTCCACACACAAGAGGGGGAAAAGAAGAGGGAAAACCTGTCCCTCTTCTTCACCCACCAGCCTGACCAGGCTGTTCCCCTCACTCTTACCAAAATTTCCAACAACCTAACCACTAAGCCAAACATCATTCGGGGTACACATCCACTGTAGACCAAACTGGATCACTGTCAAACAAATTCCTATCATATAATTAGCAAAAACACCAGTTGACTAAATGGTTAAAATAATCTAATAATCCTCCCTACCATCCAAACCACCAAACCAATGCCCCAAATTTTACCCCCAACCCAATACCTCCAATCACAGTTGTAACAAATGCAAATCCCAATGAACCCCCTTACCCTCCTTACAGTGCTCTGTCCAACCCGAAACGTAACCATAAAGGGGAACCCAATCACATACATCCTTCTGACTACCAGCCCCCCAGAAGCCACATCCAATCAAAGTTGCACTGGCCACTGAGCAACCCCTCTACTTAACCTTTCCACAGAAAGGTTAACCCAGCTACCATGCCCCCCAAACTCCAATCTGTAATAACCATATCAAGACTCCACCCCACCTGTGGACAATTCCAAACTCCCCCTAAACAACCCCATCTACCCCCTCTACTCTGTCCTTAACTCACCTCAGCTTCACTTGCCTCCATACTACTCCATACCACAACAAGCCTGACATGGCTTAATGAGCACCTAATGGTAGTTCACCTGTGCCCTTCTTGTTCATCACTCCAGCCAAGCAGCATCCATCATCATCAGGTCACCGACTGATGTGACTCTACACACATCCTTTTATGACCTCACTGCCCATCATTCCAGCTCCTGGCACAATGTCCACTGTGCTCTCATTCTTCATTGATTTGTAAAAGAAAAGAAATGATTAATGCACTGCCATAAACCAAAATCTTAACATTGAGTGTTATCAAAGGAATCCACCACCATATTCCCCCCATCAACTCTTTCCAATGTAAGTATGTTAGGGCTCCCATTTTTCTCTTTTTCTCTTCCATTTTTTATATATGTATCCTGCTTAACCTTCTCAGTTGAAGATGTTACTATACCATGATAAGCCATTAGTATGTGTACCACATTCTGCTCATCTGATCCCCCCCCCCTTAGCTTGCAAGCAATGACACAAGTGAAAAGCTCTTGAAACACACATACCTCTTGACCTCCTAGCCCAGGTAATGTGGACAAAGCCCATACTTCTCAACCTGTTAGACCAGTAAGTGTTCACAAGCCATAAATAAAAGAGGGACCAAGGTATCCTCTGAATAGCATAAAGTGAGAAACTCAAATGTCTGTCATTATTTTCTAATGTCAGTCTTTAATGCTTTGCCACTAATTGCCAAAAAACAGAACTCTATGAAAAACAAACCCAAATATGAAGCAAAATCTGAACGTTCTATGACAATCTGTTTAGTTGAAAGGTATGACAACACCTCAGTATAAGGACAACTTTTACACACACCCCCCACTTGTTTACCCACCTTTTCCTTCCACTTGCTCTTTGTAATATTGCAGTTTCTTAGTGGGAATGAAAGACAAAACACAAATGGCAGAAACCACTTTCTGAATGCAACTCTCCGTGATTTGTCCTAAGCCCACCATGTTATGCAAATGGCCCAAACATTGAGGAGAACCCCAGAGATGTTGCAGCCATGTCACAGCTGAATGGTATGTACATAACCCCAACTGTTACCATACTGACGCATCTGGTGCACCAACTAAATTACACATGCACAGCCAATAAAATTCTCTGCTGTCCATCACTCTTTGTATCAACATGTGTCCTTTAATGCAATAAAACCATATCTAGTCAAAGCCAGAAGAATGGGAGAGGGTGTGACAAAAGCCCAAACAGGGACAGCATAAAAATATTGCTCCCCAAACCTAGAAATCTGGTAGAATAACAGAAGTGCACTAGAGTAACCCACAAGCATGACGTCAACCTGGTCTGTGACATCATTAGGACTTGTTAGCGGGACAGATTTTTGTCTCAGAGATTCCCCCATTTGTGAAATAGCCTCCCTGTCCACATCGGACTACCTCATTATCCTTTTTCAAGCACAACCTGGTCTGGTTAACTGGATGGGAAACAGAAAATACACCCCTGGGATTCTAACTGTGTCCCTGCTGGACTGGCTTGCCTTATACATAATCAGACAACTGCTGAGGCTGTAAAGAGTGATAGCAAATAACATAAAACCACACATACAAATATTTTAGGCATGGGCACTAATGCTTTTAGCCTGTCAAGATATCAAAAGGGAGTTATTTATTTATTTTTATTTTATTTAACATTTGTTGACCGGGAAAGTCTGACTAGGTTCCACAGATCCTGTTTTCAGCGGAGGCCCGGGGAAAAATGCTCCAGAAGCATGTCTTTAGAATGTGGGAGGAAACCGGAGTAATGGGAGGAAACCTACGCGAATGCAGGGAGAACATGCAAACTCCGCACAGAAGGCACCCCAGCCGAGAATTGAACCGGAGAACCTCTTGCTGTGAGGCGACAGCGTTAAACGCTGCACCACTGCGCTGTCTATTATTATTCCCATAACAAGAAAAACAGGTGGCTCTACAATATATCTAAGCTAGTGTTTAGCTGGGCAATGGAAAGCACATATGCACCCTTGACAGGTAGTCTTCCTGGGTGCACAGTCTCCACCATCCCTTGACAAAACTCCAAACTTTCAAATCTACTAAATATTCTAATCCCCAAATCCCTAGTCCAAATGCATTTAGTCTTTTTAACATCATGTATGGAGGCACTACATGTAATTCCTCTCTCTGTGCCTTTTTGTAACGAGATATTTATTGCTGTTAAAAAAAAAAAAATTGTCTCTCTGCACTTGTGAGGATAGGTAAAGGCTGCCAGCCTAGCCAGGTAGAATTTTGTAGATAATTCTGTCATTTGTAAATATTAATATAAGCTGGGGGTGCACAAGCAGGTGCATTTTTTGTGCCGGTCCCAAGCCCAGATCAATGGGGAGGGTTGCATCAGGAAGGGCATCAGGCATAAAACTTCGCCAAATCATTCATGCGGACAGCAAATAATATTCACATACTGGATCAGTCAAGGCCCGGGTTAACAACAACCGCCACCAGTACTGTTAGCCAACAGGGTGCTGGCGGAAATTGGGCTATTGTTGGCTGAAGGAGGAGAAGAGGGGTAAGGCATGACCAAAGGCAAGAAGAGAGGAGAAAGGCTAGGACTGTGACAGTGAGGGTCAGAACTTTGAATGTTGGCAGTATGACTGGTATAGGGAGAGAGCTAGCCGATATGATGGACAGAAGGAAGGTTGGTATATTGTGTGTGCATGAGACCAGATGGAAGGGGAATAAGGCTAGGTGCATTGAAGGTGGGTTCAAATTTTTTTATCATTGTGTGGATGGGAGGAGAAATGGCATAGGAGTTACCCTGAAGGAACAGTATGCTAAGAGTGTTTTGGAGGGGAAAAGAATGTCAGATAGAGTGATGTTTATGAAGCTGAAATTGATGGTGTAATGCTGAATGTTGTTAGTGCATATGCTCCACAAGTTGGGTGTGCGATGGATGAGAAAGAAAAATTTTGGAGTGAGTTGGATGAAGTGGTGATGACTGTACCCAAGGGTGAGAAAGTGGTGATTGGAGCAGATTTCGATGGGCATGTTGGTGAAGAGAACAGAGGGGATGAGGAAGTGATGGGTAGGTATGGTGTTAAGCAAAGGAATGCAGAAGGTCAGATGGTAGTGGATTTTGCAAAAAGGATGGACATGGTTGTGGTGAATATGTATTTTAACAAAAGGGAGGAGCATAGGGTGACATACAAGAGTGGAGAAAGATGCACACAGGTGGATTACATCTTATGTAGGAGGGCCAGTTTGAAGGAGATTGGAGATTGTAAAGTGGTGACTGGGGAAAGTGTAGTTAGGCAGCATAGGATGGTGGTTTGTAGGATGACGTTGGTGATCAAGAAGAGGAGGAGGAGTGTAAGGGCAGCACCAATGATCAAATGGTTGAAATTGAAAAAGGGTAATTGTGAGGTGGAGTTCAGGGAAGAGTTAAGGCAGGCACTGGGTGACAGTGAAGAGTTACCAAATAGCTGGGTAACTACAGCAAAGCTAGTAAGGGAGATGACTAGAAAGGTGCTTGGTATGACATATGGATATAGGAAGGATGACAAGGAGACATGGTGGTGGAATGGGGAAGTACAGGAGAGTATACAGAGAAAGAGGTTGGCAAAGAAGAAGTGGGATTGTCAGAGAGATGAAGAAAGTAGATAGGAGTATAAGGAGATGAGGTGCATGGCAAAGAGAGAGGTGGTGAAGGCTAAGGATAAGGCATATGAAGAGTTGTATGAAAGGTTGGACACTATGGAAGGAGAAAAGGACCTGTACCAATTGGCTAGAGAGAGGGACTGAGCTAGGAAAGATGTGCAGCAGGTAAAGGTGATAAAGGATAATGAGGGAAACATACTCACAAGCGAGGAGAGTGTGTTGAGCAGATGGAAAGAGTACTTTGAGGTGTTGATGAATGAAGAGAATGAGAGGGAGAGAAGGTTGGATGATGTGGGGATAGTGAATCATGAAATAAATGGATTAGCAAGGAGGAAGTAAGGATAGCTATGAAGTGGATGAAGAATGGAAAGGCTGTTGGTCCAGATGACATACCTGTGGAAGCATGGAGGTGTTTAGGTGAAATGGCAGTGGTGTTTCTAACTAGATTGTTTAATGAGATCTTGGAAAGTGAGAGGATGCCTGAGGAATGGAGGAAAAGTATTTTGGTACTGATTTTTAAGAATAAAGGTGATGTGCAGAGATGTAGTAACTACAGAGGGATTAAACTGATCAGTCATAGCATAAAGTTATGGGAAAGAGTAGTGGAAGCTAGGTTAAGAAGGGACATGATGATTAGTGCTCAGCAGTATGGTTTCATGCCATGAAAGAGCACTACAGATGCAATGTTTGCTCTGAGAGAGTTGATGGAGAAGTACAGAGAAGGTCAGAAGGAGTTGCATTTTGTTTTTGTTGACTTAGAGAAAGCATATGACAGGGTGCCTAGAGAGGAGTTGTGGTACATGATATGTACAAGGGTAGTGTGACAGCAGTGAGGTCTGCACTGGGAGTGATGGATGCGTTTAAGGTGGAGGTGGGATTACAGCAAGGATCAGCTCTGAACCCTTTCTTATTTGCAATGGTGATGGACAGATTGACAGACGAGATCAGACAGGAGTCCTCGTGGACTATGATGTTTGCAGATGACATTGTGATCTGTAGTGAGAGTAGGGAACAGGTGGTGGAGACCCTGGAGAGATGGAGATATGCTCTAGAGAGAAGAGGAATGAAGCTTAGCAGGACTAAGACAGAATATATGTGTGTGAATGAGAGGGAAGATAGAGGAATGGTGAGGATGCAGGGAGTAGAGGTGGCGAAGGTGGATGAGTTTAAATACTTGGGATCAGTAGTTCAGAGTAATGGTGAGTGTGGAAGAGAGGTAAAGAAGAGAGTACAGGCAGGATGAAGTGGGTGGAAAATAGTGTCATGAGTGATTTGTGACAGATGAGTACCAGTAAGAGTGAAAGGGAAGGTCTACAAGTGAGGCCAGCTATGTTATATGGGTTGGAGACAGTGACATTGACAAAAAGACAGGAGATTGAGCTGGATGTGGCAGAGTTAAAGATGTTAAGATTTGCACTGGGTGTGACGAGGGTGGACAGGATTAGGAATAAGTATATTAGAGGCTCAGTCCAGGTTGGAAGGTTCGGAGACAAAGCCAGAGAGGCAAAATTACGTTGGTTTGGACATGTGCTGAGGAGGGATGCTGAGTATATTGGGAAAAAGATGCTAAGGATGAAGCTACCAGGCAACAGGAAAAGAGGAAGGCCTAAGATAAGGTTTATGGACGTGGTGAGAGAGGACATGCAGGTGGTTGGTGTGACAGAGCAAGATGCAGAGGACAGAAAGAAATGGAAATGGGTGATCCGCTGTGGCAACCCCTAACGGGAACAGTCAAAAGAAGATGATGAATATAAGCCACAGGCTTATTCTCTTAAATGGGAAAATGGTGTTAAATGTGTTACTTAAAAAATGTATCAGCACTGCAGTCTGCTGTAACAAAGCTGACAAGTCAATTCTTTGATGACAAAACTTGGAGTCGATATGTCTGGATGAAGGAATTCTGCCTATTGTTTTGAGGCCAGAGTTAATGGCTAGAATATGCATGTATAATTTCTTTTATTGCTCTGGTTCCTGACCAGCTGCAAGATCAAAGGGGCTATTATTCTCTGAGAGTCTGTTAGCCTGGGAACCATTAACAAATGATGTAATCTGAAATGAATCAGTGGTACTGTGTTATCAATTTAAGGACAGAAAAAATGAGAGCATTAAAGCATTTGTCTTGAGAACATCCAACTCAGCATTGCCTGTGTCTGTATGTATGTAGGATTTTAGAACTGTGTATTCTCTTAGATATAGCTAGGAAATAAAAAGATTAGACTAGTTTGTTTTTCTGGTATGTCAGAACTTTTCTACTGAATTATTTTAAGTATTTCTCTGTGATCTCCGAACTCTTGACTAACACTGTGTAGTAAGAAGTATTGTCTTGTGTTTTTATTAATTATTATTAAATATTTCAGCTGTGGCTGTTTTGTGTAGAGTTAATTTGTGCTCTAAGAGTACATTGCATGTAAACAGTGATACTGTACCAAGTCACTCCAAATAAGTCTTGACTGTTAGGTTGCACTTACCATTTGGATAATAATATACTGCACAGTAATAATTGGACACCCTTTTAAGGGCCTTTGAGTAGCTGATAAATATTAGCTGGCTGGTGGCAGTGATTTCAACCGTATAGTCTGGGTAAAAGGGGCACAGCTGGAGAACCTGTGCCAGCCTTCTCCAGGAGTGTCTGTGTGGTTGTATAAACTCTTATCTCAAAGTGTGTGTGTGCGTGTGCGTGTGTGTGTGTGTGTGTGTGTGTGTGTGTGTGTGTGTGTGTGTGTGTGTGTGCATCAGCTACTCGGGCAGGGACACGAAGCACTGGTTGGACAGAGAGGGTGATGGAGGTTTCAGCTTGCCCACTAGGCTGAGATCTGGACCCTAGAGCTGTGCCAGTGGGGAGTCTTATTGGGGACCTGGAGAGAAAGGAAGAAACCAGCCCCAGACTGACTGTGATCTCTGTGTGCTCTTAAGGGAAATTGTACTATAGTGTGTGTGTATTTGTTATCCTTTCCCTATGTGGACATCCCTCACTGGTGTTAGCGGTGAGGACTGAGGCTTCTTGATTGCTGGGCCAGTGCACAGGTGTCACATTGTCTAACATTTTTCATATTTTCAGACTGTTTGAAAACTCTTTTGTCTTTTAAAAAATGCAGTCTCAAAGGAAATATAAAGTTTGTATTCTTGACTCTATCAGAGTTATCATTTCTTGGAAAGTATTTTAAATGGTTGCAATATTCTTTCCCAAAAGGCATGATGTAACACACAGATACACGTATGCATATACGTGGACACATGCACAGACACACACACACACACACACACACACACACACACACACACACACACACACACACACACACACACACACACTTTGACAACCTTATGAAACTTATCCTTTTTGCTCCAAGCTAGTGCATTCATAGCATTAGTATTCTGTGAACTAGAATATCTGCTAAGGTAACCACCCTTGTGAGCCATTCCTTTAACTAATTGCACCATGTGAAAAGCAAACCCCGTACACTGGGGCTGTGAGTGTCTCAGTTCGTTCTAACTTTTTTTTTTGAACTGGGTGCCCTGGTGCCTCACTGCTACTCCCATATGGCGCAAAACATGTCCTATCACCTCACAGAACCATTCCAATGTCAACATTGCCATTCACTACTATACCCCGGCCATAGAAACATATGTAAATGAAGTTTTAAAACTCAAAATGAAGAGTCTGGACATTCAGCTTAAAGCTGAATAACTGAGGGTTACACAGCCACACACCCCCGGCCCATCATTCAAACCCCTACCTGGCTTCCTCCCACCTACAGCAAACCTCACATTCAAAACTTGTGGTCCAAGTATCAACCCACTGCTAGCATAGCAGTGTTCGTTTCAACAATGCTTACTGCTGACTTTGTTATTTAGTGACTTCAATCCCCAAATCAATCCAGCAATTTGTCAGAAGACCACCAACTTTAGGAGAAACACCACACATTTTAGCCCAGGGGTCAGTCGCAACATAGCTCTCACAGTAAAAGCTGTAATGCAGTAAATGGGACGTATGCAGGATAAGGAAGAGAAAAACAAACACTCAGCCACCAACCAACTGGCTGCTGTGCATCTGCACCAATTAACTGAGGGGCAATCACATTCATAGCTCAAGCCACTGTCGTGTATCATGTCAGCATATCTATTTAATTTTCACACAAGACTTTTAAATATAATAGGAAAAAGAATGACAGAATCTGAATATATTTATATAGCCTTCCAGAAAATTTAGTTTTTGAGTTCAAAACAGACACCTTTGAATAAAACTATAAGAAATATATATCCATACAGCATTTTCAGATTTTTCTATCCTAGATGTTTTGCAGAGTATGTTTTCAACCATCACATTTCTTAATCTCTTAAATGCAATGGAAAGCTAATCTTAAATGATCAAGTGTGGGAGTCAGATGTCTGCCATCATTGCACATCTGCCATTACTGAGGAAAAGCCACCATTTGCTCCATATCTGCATACCCACAGTGTACAGTGCTCTTTGCATTCCACAACTGCTGCGAATAACCACTTCAACATGGCGGCACAACTGCTGTCAAGGAAACGCCCTCCCCAAACCACCACACCTCAAACCTCAACTCTCTCCACTCTTTTTACCTTTCTCCTCCTTGTCGTCATTAGAAACAGTGAAAACTGTGAGGCAGAAGGGAGCCCCATGGAAACCTGGATAGCCAAATAATAGAACAGGCACCACCCGCAAACAACAGCCCACCACCAACCCAAGCAGACACCAAGAAAAGCCCGTGAAACAGTAACAACCAATGAATCTAACTTAAGCAAATGCAGATGAAAAACACTTGCCCATCCAGGCAGCCAAGTGAAACATGCAAACCATGACCTATAAATCAAACAAGCCCACTGTAACCACTGCACTCTGAAACTGAACAGCCGAGAAGCATGACAAAACCTCACCTATACCAAAATGCCTTCACTCAACTCCCAGTAATGAAAGGAAAGTTTTGCATCCCTCTTTAAAAGGGGATGAGATAGACAGACCTGAATTACAAACAACCTATCACTAACCCCGTACACTGAACAGTGCCCTTCCCCATCCAAGTCCACTAAGCTCACCCCACAACGTATTAATGCCCAAAGTAAAACAGACCTTTAATTTACACCATCTACTTCAACAATATCCCCACTAGAACTGCAACAGCTTTAGAAATCTATTATTAGAGAAACAAAGACAACATTATACCACCATACTCTCCACATTCTTCGCCTCACCATTAACCCCAATTCCTACCTGACCACCAAAGTTCCTAACGATTGTCTTGGACGTAACCCTGCTCTGTAGCAATTTCACGCCAAAATGCGATTCCTTACCCAGATGGTCTTGCCTAAGCCCCTCCCCACCCCTTACTTCATTTCCTCCCAATCAACCCTCCTTCCATTTAACCCTTTCACCCCCCACCCTCTTACCCCTCACTGATATATTTGCCTAACCCCTACTGAAGATGTCCGTGGAGAAATCGGTTTGTTGCCAAACCTCATTTCTTCAAGGTATGGCAATATTGAAGTTGGTATATATAAGTCCGGGGGAGTACAAAAAGAAGTTTTAAGAAGAAGAGCATCCAGATTCTCTCTTCTGTGTTTTTGGTCATTTTTTTCCAGTTTGTGTGCAATGTTAGGTGGATGCAATGTTAGGTGGAGTTGTTAGTTGAGTTGGTTTAGCAGGTTAAGGGTGATGGTGGGAATAAGTGGTAGTGATGGATTTGTTGCAGGATAGAAAGATATGATGGAGTAGCAGTGTCTCAACCAGAGTTACAGTAGTGAATTTACAGTAGTGAATTTCTAAGTCATATCTATATTAGTAGAATCTGGCAAATTTTGGTAAGTTTATCTTACTGGGAGATTAGCAAAGCATGTGCAGGTAAACCTATATCTCAGGTGAGTGAGGAGTTTGCCTCCAAATCTGATAATGTGGTTAAATTGCAGAGGTTAATGGGAAGTGTCTTCTGTAGTTTAGATGTCAAAACATAGGCATGTTCTCTAGAACACAGAGAGCTTTGAGGTGTAAGAAGTTCTTGGGAATTATTGGTGTGTGAACAATGTTTATATGGTTAGTAAAGGGCATGGAGCTAGATCTCTATGTCAGATTGCCTCCCCATAAATGACTGTGTGTTGCCTGCACTTGTAAGCAAATGCAAGGATATTGTAACATGTTGTTTTGAGAAAGAATTGGAAAAAGTTTGGAAAGTAGTCAGCAGTAGAAATCATGAATAGATGAATAGTAAAAGCATTATGCATTGTGCCTGTCTCTTGCCTGTGTATACACACACACACACACACACACACACGCACACACGCACACACGCACACGCGCACACACGCACACACACACACACACACACACACACACACACACACACACACACACACACGCACACTAAAGAGATATGAGGAAGAATTTTAAACTGGTTAGCTTTCACAACAGGAATGAACCGTGACACTAAACAATACAGGTACTTATTGTGACCTATCAGCTACTTACAGAAAACTTGACATAATGCCAGCTAAATGTATCAAGGTCAGTAAAGTGTTCTGCAGCTACATAATGCATTAATGTGGTTAGGTCATAACGTGTTATTTGTTCAATAATATTTTACATTGAAAGATGAGAATTGGCAGAACAGATTTTTCACCTTGTTTTACTTTTGTCTTTGATTATTAAGT
>NC_056737.1:1442676462-1442708962 GCF_019279795.1 Protopterus annectens
TTGCATTTAGAGTGACTATGTAGGTAATTTGAGTATGCTGGCCTGACATAAAAAGGGCACTATGGCAGAGGAAAGAGTAGTACCCAATATTGAAAAGCCACAAGGAGAGACATGCATGCCATCCCAAGCAAAGCAGCCAGGGTTGTCAGTCATCTTCTCCTAGGCTAGTGTATATACTGGGTCCTCTCTGAATGACACCACTAGTTAGCCAATAAAATAAATAGGGCTAGCTGGTGAGATAGAGCTTTCTCCCAGAGAATCCCTCTTTTGTGAAATACATTCCCCTTGGATTTAAAGCAAACTAGCTTCTGACCATCTTTAAATATAACTGTTGTGAATGGATGAGAAATCGCAAATTCTTTCCTGATCTGGCCACTCTATTCCTCATTAGAAGGGATTGAAACTAGATAAAAGTTATTCATGTCAATGTGCACTCACAATTGGAATCTCTTCACTAGGCTACTAATGCTCTACTTGATCAATATCCCATGATATTAATCTATGAACCTATGAACCCATGTCTTTCAGATCAATAAAAATGTGAATACTGATATATAAAAGTAACAGTAGTATTCACACATTTCTTTATTTTTCCCTTCATTTACATTTCTGTACAATTGCACTACTGAGAATTAATGGATCATTCCCAGGACCTAATATGACTGGCACAGTGTCAGGAGTTATTTGTGTGTGGTATTTCCTAACAAACCTTCCCAATCGTTAAATAAATCAGCATAACCATGAGTGATAGAATTGACATGATTTAGTATATTGTTTAATATGTTGCTTTTGTCTTTACTCCCATTCCTGAATTACATAGGAATATGGTCACTATTTACTTTGACACTTAGAATTTATCATATTTAGCTTCTCATAAATCAAGCAATTGAGAATATTTGGAGAGCTAACATCTTAATGTCTATGCTGACATAACCCAAACAACTGAGAACATTTGAGAAATTAGTTTCTTTATGTGATAGAGTTTGAAAGAGGACATTGTACTTCATACTTTTATGATCACATATCAATAACCCTTTATTCATTGGCATTGCCTACTGTTCCTGATGATCATTACAATGCGCTGACCGTTCATTCTTTTCTCTTGCTTAGACCCAATGTTTTAATGTCATTTTCATGCATAAAATTACAGCTTGCAGCTGTTCCTTGTTTAAGCTGAGTATTTCACTTTTTTAATTACAGCATTTATTGTCAAAAATCTAATAGAGCTCTTGTCTCACTCTTTCTGATGCATTCTAACATATAAGTGCATCAAATATTTTCATTTTAGTAGTGCTAGCAAACAACTTATTCTTATTTTTCTGTTCACTAACATTCATTTTCTTTTTAAGATAATCACCTTCCCTTTTACACACATTTGCAAAAAGGATTCTGTGTATCACAGCTTCTACAATACCTATTAAATGTGCACCACTTCTTCCTCTTATGCTAGAAGTCTCATCTACTACACAAGTCTTGGATTTTAACTGCACCATACCTCCTGTACACTTTACTCTGTTTCGCATTTCCAGTACTGTTGCAAATATTCTCACTCTGTTCCTAGTTTTTGCCTTTTTATTTAACTCACTTTTTATCCTACAGACCTCAGTTTCCTCATTTCTTTTAACTGTCTGTAATTTTATTCAATCTCCGTGTATCCTTAACTTTGGATAAGGTTACGTTTTCTTCATTTTAAACCTGCCACTTGTACAATCACTTATGCCATAAATTATTCTGTCTCTTACCAATGAATAATACAGCTCACCAAACTCACAGTTTTTAATTTTTTAGAGAAGCAATATCAGCCTACATAGCCATTTAGAATCTTATGCCCTTGAAAAGAAAAAAATGAATAAATGGTAAGTTATTTTTAATTTGGGTGTAGTTTGGGCAGACTTATCAACTGGTGGAGGGTGACTGGCTTCTTTTACATCAACTATAAAGTGTAGTTAAGAACTGGGTAAATAATTTGAGATAACTACCTCTCACACAATCTGAAATATCACTTAAAATTATTTTGTGGGGAGATTACTCATCTGCACAAAGACTGAAATCCATTAAATTTGTTCTTTAATAAATGCAAACTTATATGCAATATGTATGGAAACATTAAGGTTAAGGTACCATGGACAGGGTAGCATTTGCTAGTAAGGTTTGGTCAGACATGTTAAAATGAATCTCTTGTCTTAAGCTGCTCTCTATGGTATGGGATCATTATATGAGATGATTACATTGGTGGTACAGAATGCCCATACAGTTAAGGTTAGGCTGGCAATGGGATGATCTAATTAGACATGTAGGTAATCAGCAACAGGGAACATACACATGATATGAGAGTGTCTACAGGTTAGACAGTTTTGGAAAAGCACTATTGTCAAATGGAAACATATCTATAATAGGCCCAGTTCCATGGAAGTGTTTTCTCACCTCCTTGGGATTGGGAAAGAATGTGAAAAATAGAAAGGCATGAGGAAATACAAATTCTATTCTCAGCAGCGTAGGTCAGAAGGATTATAGTACAGTAACTAATACTTTTTATACATACTGGCTCAAGATGTTAAGAGATCCAATATCAAAATTAGGAAAACTTAGATCAGAGTTAGACTAAGGTATTTGTAGAAAGAGGTAGATGTTGTGGAATGTTATTAACAGGGAACTTTATTCTTACTAATATCATGTTATGGTTTAATTTTAAGTAACAAGTTCTTATAGGGGTTTCTTTTTATTTTTTGCTTTGCTTACTCTGTCTCTTTTGTGGGATTAGTCACTGCTGCTCTGAGGTTTGCTTATTCTCTGTGCTCTGTTTTATTATTATGATATGTTCGTTTAATAGTAAATAACTGAAGTAAAAGAAGACCATCTTTCTGTGCCTAACAATAACTCCTAAATGTGTGCTGATTTCTTTTTGCTGTTTTCATTTTTTTGATTGTCTTTAATAGTAAAAACAATAAATACCTTCAGCCACAAGCCAGTTGGTATACAAAACTGTAGAGACTTTTACTATTTGAGAGTTATGAATATTAGTATCTGGTAAATACATTTATGTGTTAAATGCTGTTCTAACAGAAAGAAGATTTGTTTTCTCTGGTAATATATTAGCCATTATGGCTACATATTATTCAAAAAGGTCTACTAAGCATAATTATGGAAAAAGCTTTGTATATAAATTTTAGCACATAACCACTCAACATAATCAGAGTCAGTGCAAATAATATACATTAAGATTTTTATGTCAAAACTAGTAATAGTGAATAAGCATTGAATACTTCATAATAAGGAATATATTTTTCAGTTTTACATTATTCAATGTGCATGTTTTGAATTCTTGCCTCTAGATGAATGAGTGCTCTTTAAGTTAGTTGTAGCATAAAATTATTATTAAAGATATTATATGCATAACTCATTTATGAAGCAGATACACTCCAAAACAGAAGACCAAGAAATGCCATTTCTCTGATTTATCCTTAACCCTATATGATCCAGTGTTAATAATGTTGCCATCCCATTAGAGTCTAAGTAAATACTGAATGACTATGGAGATGATTCATAGCCAGTATAAAAAATGTCCATGTGTTCAGATGTTTTGAATTCTCCCATCAGGCACAGTTCCTAAAACACTGTAGGGTTTCTAAAGAGGAACTAAAGTAAGTACTACTGATCTGGTTAAAAAAACATCATAGCATGAGGTGTGATATATCTGCGCATCAGTACCAATGCTCAGAAGTGAGTGATGATATGGCAGTTTGCAGTTCATCATCTGAACATTGACAGAAGTTCTGTTACCCTGACACTCATCAATTTCACAACAAGCTGCAGTTTGAGCTTTGCTGGATTATCATGTCACCTTTATGCAGAGTTCCTCCATGTTTGGTAGACCATTAGTGAATGGCAAGTTTTATGCTGCTTCTTTATAAATACTAATCCCAGCCTCTCCATGCCTCGAGACACCTTTTCTCTGGCAGCTACAAAAGCCTCTCTGTTAGCTGGGTAGCTTTTCTTTTGAACATCTGATGCAGGTTTTAGATGACTTTAGCAGCAGTGTTTTAGGTCTCTTAACATGGCTTATTTCAAGACTGCATAACCAGATCTCAGGGTTTCACCTCTTATTTCAGGAGCAATAAATATAGTTTGTCCTATCCGCTCATCACAACAGCAGTCTTACACAGATGGCTGTTGTCATAGTCTAAGTGCTTCTCCTGTCACCTCACACTGACAAAAAATATCCACAACATTACATACTGTTTTTTTTTCTAACAAGCTAATCAAGGATATAGATGCAATCTCATCCTTAGTCATAGGTTCATACATCCCTGTGTACTTAATAATGCAATCAATCCAATGTTTTATTTGCAGTCTAATCACTGCAATTTCCACTACTTGATCATGCTGTTTATGACACAGGGACAAGAAAAATGGTGACTGTACAAATTCACATCTCTAGTCACTAACCGAGAGTATCTTTGAAGAGAGTGAGGGAGCTGCTTAGTTTGATATCTCATTGGTAGCGGACTATATGGAAGACATAATGACCATGTCAAAAGGTCCTGTTTCTCTTTAATATAGAGGGATTTACCACTAGTTCTACAATTTTTTTTATCTTATTTATTTCCATTTGTTTACCAGGAAGATCTGACTGGGAAAACAAGCCTCTTTGAAGCACTAACCCATTAAGAAAAGCTCCAAGAGATAATAACAGTAGTACACATAGAACAGACAAAATACTCATGAAACATTTAGCGTATTACATACAAATTGAGGATGAATAAAGCAGATAATTATGAAAGAAACAAGTATATTTTGCAGCAATATAATTAGTACTGTGTACAATTAGAAAAATAAGAGACGGAGAGAGAGAGAGAGTAGAGGAAGCCACTGGTATGTATGTGTACATAGCAGAGGTAGTTTAGGATTAATTTAACCTGGGGTATAGCAGGGTCATAACCATGAATCAAGCAGGAAACATTTTAATTTTATCTTTGAAGACACATGTATTGATGAGGAATCTGACTAGAAGGGGAATTGAGTCCCAGGAGTCTGAGACAAAACTGGAGTGAAGAGCATGTCCTGCTTTGTTGTGAGTTTTGTGAGCTAAGAGGAAATGTTTATCAGAAGAGCGAAGAGCTCCATTGCTGGATTGGAGTTACAGTGTACTGCTTAAAGCAGAACATTTTTGGGGTCAAAGACTAATCTGTGTGCAAACTGAAACTGAGAGTAGGTAAGGAAGTGAGGGTCAATCCAAGTCATGTGCCTGAGGCAATACAGTGATGTGTTGGGTATGGATTGTAGGAAGCAGATTTGGCTATTTCATTACAACTTTGCTCTATTTCATTTGCCAGTATGAAATGGAGGTTGATGAAAATAAGAAAGGCACATATACATGCTGGCAACAGGTAGGTGCATGCTAATGTTATTGCTGCTTTCAGTCAGATACTGTTTGGCTCTATATAGCAGACCTAACGTCTGATGTGTTTTTTAAATTACTTTCTGGATGTGGAGGTTGAATGTATTGGTGTTGTCTATTAAAGCCCCTAGTGACTTATTACTGGAGACTTCCTCAATGTTCACATTATTTGCAGAAGTGATTTGAAAGTTAGCATTGCATTTGGTATGAGCTACATGAATGAAAAGGAGAAGTTTTGTTTTATTTGGGATTTAGTATTAGGTCAGTTCGGTTAGACAGCTTTCTATGGAGGAGAATGTACCTTGTGTGAGCCTTTGTAGAAGAATGGGATTTTGGGAGTAGATATGAGTCACATCATCAGCTTATTGGATGTGTTTTGAGGTATTTTGTAAATTATTGATAAATATATTAAAGAGTAGTGCTGCTATAATGAAGCCATGGAAAACACCGGCAGCGACTGGCAAGAAATTAGAGATTCTAGATTGCCATTTAACAGCTTGGGATCTGTTGGACAGGTAGCTCTGGGATCCAGGAAAGACTAGAGTAAGACAGATCAAAGGAGGCTACCAGATGGAGCAGTTTATTATGGGAGACAGTATAAAATGCTTTAGCTAGGTTTAAGAAAAAGGGCAGAACAATATTACCTGTTTTGTGGCTATGATTAATGCACCTAGAGAAGTCTGTTAGTATAGTATTGGTACAGTGGATTGGTCTAAAGCCATGTTGAATAGACAAGAGGAGGTTATTGTAAGAATGTGGATGAGGAGTTGAGAATGGATACTTTCTTTCATAGATTTTTGATAGAGAAGAATATATGGCCATTAACCCATAGTGGAAAAGACCATTTGTGTCCCCCCCCCCTTTGGGCAGGGGAGGGATGAATAATTTCTTCCAAAAGGAGGGGACATAAGACTGTTAGATTAATCTGTTAATGAATTTTGACTCAATGCAGGCAATGGCATCTGCTGCAATGTTCAGGTACCACCTAGTAGGTTATATATAGTGAGTGTAGTAGATTTTAGTTTTAAGAGGTGCTTTTTAATGGTAGAGGGAGAAGCTGGGACAGTGTTGCTGGAGAAGTTGTTGTAGTTGCAACTAACTTGGAAGTTAAGCTAAGGTGAACTGGTTAGTGTCTATGTTACATAGTGATTTATCTAAAGTTTTGGAGATTTTCCTGAGTTTTATTAACCTGCCATTTTTTTGGTTGATGCAGATATGGGGTGCTGTTTTGTTTGGTCCCATTTTCACATATGACTACCAGTTTGTTTAGAACATTGGGAAGCATTAAATAGGTTGACTCCATTGTCTGAGGGAATGGTTTCGAGAGTACTCCAGTTTATACAAGTAAGAATGGTTAAGAAAGTTTCTTTATTAAAGTTTGTAAGGTTTCATACTTATTTAAAAAAGGTATTTCTTGAGTTGATGAGTTGTGTGCCTAAGGAACAAAGATTATCAGATGATGACTGAATGTATCTGTTAAGACACCCAAAGATGAACTTTTCTCAGATTTGTTTGTTAGAAGCTAGTCTAGTGTTGATTTTCTTCCTGTTTGACTTGTTGATCTGGTTGGGGCATAAATGAGTTGTGAGTAACTGTGCAAGTTTAGTGACAATGAGGGTGATTCAGAGGTGAGGGTGAGTCAATCTATGTTTAAGTCACCCAGGATTATAGTTTCATTGTGAATACTTGATGTAGTCCAGGAGGAGAAATTTTCTAATGTTTTACTGTTATCACTGGGAGGGATATGCAGAACTATGATACAGAGACTTTTCTTGTCAATTAGCCTGAGGAGGGTGAGTATATATAATTACTGATGGTGGAGGAGCATTTGCGTAGAGATAGAGACTTCCATGTAGTCAAATACTGTATAGCTATGCCACCACATTTTTTGCCATTCAGTCAAGTCTATACTGTATATGTTGTAACCTGGTAGGATGATTTCCTCATCACTGATGCCTGGCTTCAGCCAAGTTTCAGAGATGTCTAGTATGTTAGGATCATGGGTATTTAACCATGCATGAATGTCAATGATGTTAGGATCATGGGTATTTAACCATGCATGAAGGTCAATGATGTTAGGATCATGGGTATTTAACCATGCATGAAGGTCAATGATGTTAGGATCATGGGTATTTAACCATGCATGAATGTCAATGATGTTAGGATCATGGGTATTTAACCATGCATGAAGGTCAATGATGTTAGGATCATGGGTATTTAACCATGCATGAAGGTCAATGATGTTAGGATAATGGGTATTTAACCATGCATGAAGGTCAATGATGTTAGGATCATGGGTATTTAACCATGCATAAAGGTCAATGATGTTAGGATAATGGGTATTTAACCATGCATGAATATGAGGTCAATGATGTTAGGATCATGGGTATTTGACCATGCATGAAGGTCAGTGATGTTAGGATCATGGGTATTTAACCATGCATAAGGTCAGTTGTTTTGTTTCTGATGCTTCTGATGTTGATATGAAAGCATTTTAGTGCTGCCTTGTAGGCCAGGAAGAAGCCATCATTTAAAAGTATGTAACTGAGCATGCAGATATAGTAATACCATTTAATCACTCCATGTAGCTTAGGGAGAACATACTTGAGTATTTCTCTTGAGTCAGAAATGAACACTTTATAGTTATAAAATATGTCCAATTGCTACATGGCAACAGCAGCATTACATTCAACTAACAGCCTGATGACGGAGAAGTATAAAGGGACAATGGCTTCTCTGACTCAGAGCATATGCCTTTAGCACTTATCTAGCCTTGGATTAAAATATTTTCTAAAGACAGTCAATACATGGTGATCAAAGAAGAATTCATTAGCCATAAATATGTTCACATTTTCAGTGACAGTGATTATCTTAAGGGGTTTAATTTATATGGTAGGTGCATAGGTTTTCCTGTTTCCCAAAGAGTGCAATACTGCATACATTTAAATTTATCTTAAGTCCATGTTTCTGGCACAAAAAGGATAGACCCATTTGAAGCATGTGGGTGACTTCAGAGGAGATGATAACAGCTCTGAGTTTGCAGTCATCAGAAAACATAGTCAGCCAAAGGTGAGCTATAACAAAAATAAAAGTAAACAGCACAGAGGAGAGGTCTAAACATGGAAGCTTGGATAAAGCTAATGGTGAAAAGTGAATTGAGTGACCAATTGTGACTAAATGGGGTTTGTCTGTAAGCCAGTTTACTACCAAGCAACTTTTGTATAATGCCAGACTGATGAATAGCCACATTGAAGGCCTTGACCATATCAAGGTAGCCGATGTGCACAGACTTGTTTCTGTCCAGTACCCCTATAACTTTCCAAAAGAAATCTATTGTGTTAAGTAGACAAGGTTTACATTTCATGAAGCCACTTTGATTTGGGTCTCAGGCTTGAAAGCTTCCAAAACCTTTATTTATTATTTCCATGACTATACATACATTCCATTACTTTACAAGTGATTTGAGCAAGACTATTTGGTCTGAAATTGCCAGAGTTGGTGTCATCGCATAAGTACTGGACTGATAACCACAAAAGCAGTTCTCAAGCCTTGGGTACATACACTGAGGAGGGGTAAGACTGAAAGGTTTTGTGAAGTGGTCGGTCATTGAGGCAGTATTTGTTGCTAACATGAAAACAATACTGCTAACATGAAAACAATCAGGTATGTTGTCTGAGCCAACAGATATAGTATTCTTTGTTTTGAAGAAAATTTCTAGGATGTGTTCAGAGGTAATCATAAGGGGTGCTGCTGATTGGATGAGTGACAGGAATACTTGGTGGGAGGGGGTGCTGCTGGAAAAGTCTGTGATAAACTTGTCTGCTGAGATATTTTTGATTTCTCCAGGGTCTAAATGGGTGGTGCTGGTGGACACAAGCACACTGTGGTGCGGAGTCTTGCTCCTAGGATTCCTGATGTAGTTAAGGAATGTTTTATGTTGTCCTTGGATGCTGTAACAATGTATAGTTCATACATTGTTATGCAGATTTTGAGTCTTCGTCTTAGCTTTTTTAATTATCTTTTGAAATCCCTTTTAAAGCAAGTGAACTAAGCATTTTTAATTTTTTTCTGCCATTGTAGAGTTTATTAGTACTAAAGAACTGCCACAACATACTTTTAAACTTGCCGTTGTTTTTTGTGGCAGATGGAAGACATAAGGATCTCTGCAGGAATTTAGGTGGGAGTAGAAATCATTGTATAAGTGACAGCTTTAGCCATGAGGATACCTTGGGATGAAGAGTACTTAAAACTCAGATTATCGGCTAGGTTTATAAAATCAGTCCCCTGAAGACAGTGTGCTTTGATCACATCTGGGGCTGGGTTCTTAAGGATAATGTTAAAGCATGTGGTCTTATTTAAACAGTGATGTGAAAAGTGTAGATGTGTAGCACAGTGGAGCTCTATTAGCAGCAAACAAGTTGAATTGACTTGTAACTCTAGTATGGAAACATAATATCTGCTTAAGAGAGTTTGCATTGACATAGTCCAGGACCCTTTATGCATACTTGTTTGTAGTCCATGTTTGCTAATTTATGGATAAGTAATTAATATCACACATAAGAGTCAATTTTGACTAATTTGTTAAGAACTGTAGTTTAGTAAGGTTGACATTAAGCACTGTGATGCTCATGTAGGGGGTCCTGTATTTAGCAATGGTAGGTGAACTCGCTTATTGATACCAGAATACAATTGCATTAAATCCAAAGAAAAAGGTACTGTCCTCTTTATACTGGCATCATATTACAGTGATGTTTTCAAGTGTTATTCATTAGCTTTGTAGACATATGGGGCTAACTCTTCCTATAAAAAGGCAGTGTTGGTATACAGTGGGCTGGCCAATATGCATAAGCCAAAAAGTAAGAGGTATACACCATTCAAATGTAGCAGGTAGTATTGTCCAACATTTACCTCCAATATGACAGATATTGGATCCTGAGAATGACAACAAAAGCAACAGTTGAAAAACATAATAATTGCTACTAAATACACTTTCAGTGGTGTTTTTTTTCCCTAATGGCTTCTTCAAACTATCCTAGTTCAGAATGAAAAAAAAAACTGGCCCTACCAATGTTCTCCTGAAGCCCCTGCCAGTTCTTTTGTATGATGGGCTTTGGGCTACATAAAATAAAGTTTGCTTTAAAATGAAAAAAATAAACATGTAAGAATTAAAAAAAAAATGCAAGGAATATGGAGTGTAATAGGACTGGCTGTTAGTGTACCATTTATATGGGGGCAATTAGTTGAAAAGGAAAACAAAAAAATCTGATATTATAGTAGAGTCAAGAGCTGTGAAGTGCATAAAACATGCTTGTAAAAACAAATTGAAGGCATCCAATAAGCAAAACAGTGATCCATAAAATCGTGCTTGTGAAAACAAATCAAAGGAATTGAATAAGCAAAACAGTGATCTATCAGCGCACTTCTAATGAGTCAGAATGGAATGTATCCTTGTATCTAATGTAACTTTGTTGCCAAAAAGGGTAAACTGTAATATTCCCAAATAATTAAAAGCCTGAACAATTTTGTTAAAAATATACCTTGTACTTAAAAACATGTCCATCAAAAGAATTGTTAAGGGGCAGTTTGGGTTGGTTAAATTGGGAGGGAAACTTGCATGGCCAGGGTGAGTGCCTACTATCAAATCCTACTGTTGTTGGTGGTGGGAGGTCCCATACCTGGTTCAAATATGAAGAAAGCTGACCCAACCAACTTTCTCCTCTTCTCCCTGCGGGCTATTTTATGTGATGGGCTTCAGGCTGTAAAACAGCAGGAATGCTAAAGACATGAACCAATGTAGAAATCCAATAAGAAAAACAGTGATCCTTCCACTTGCTTTTATGGAGCCATAACTGAGTGTACTGTTGTAGCTACTGTGCCTTTGTCCCTTAAATGGGCTAACGATGATATCCTCAAAAATATTCAAAACTTGAAGTCCAGACAAGAAGAACTTGAGTTAGACAGTGTCCCTCATACACAGACAAATGTGTAACAAGTGAATTAAATTGAGCAGGAAAACCTGTCTGGACAGGGTGGAACTGTTTATATATTTTTTGTTTTATATGTATGTTGAATTTGGTGCATGTTGCGTTTGTAGCTATATACTTTAAGCACATTATCTGTATTATATTCATGTGGAGTGTTTCTGACCAGGACTCCACTGAAAAGGGGCTGCTTAGCTCTGCTGATTATCCCATTTAGCAAATGAATATAAATATATAATGTAAACATATATTCATGCATAGTGTGAATGATCTGGAACTATATGTTAGAATTACCTTAGTTTGCAATCATATGGACTGCTGCAGATCAAATGAATTACTGAGTCGGCCTGCCAAAAAGCATCTGTAAGTCATATGATGCAGTACTATCTATTGCAAGACCACCAGTTATTGTAGAGCCCACATTCTGCCTCTCAGTAGTCATCTTTGGATTAGTGCTTCTGTCTTCTCCTGGTGAGAGAAGGAGTGCAGTTACATTATTTCCTGAAGACTGCTGATCACCAGAAAACTTAACTGCATTATAGGTGACAGCTTAGAATCTGTGCATCTATTATGACAATGGTGAGAGTGGGAGCAGAGTGCATTGATTCCTGACTCTTTCTTGTTGGAGAGTCAGTGTCTGTGCTTAACATACCTGATTGGTCTAGTTGCTATTCGAGGCATCTACCAGAAAAAGGCTACAAGCCTGTAGACCCTTGCATCATCTGGAACAAGACTGTGGATCACCAAATAGGCCGTGGCCTGCTTCTTTTCTTGGCATTGGTGCAAAAACTAGCTAGTTTTAGCTAGAACTAGCCAGTTTTTTTAGTTTCAGCACTCAAAACTGTTTCCTTGTGCCCAGCACTTGCTCAGAACTCATTCTAACCACTAAATAAACTACAAATTACTACAGCACTCTGTTTTCCTCACTTGTCAAGAGGAAAACAGTTCTTAGTACTTAAATTAATAAGCACCTATCCAGGCATGTCCATGGGTCAGCTCCCAGTGTTTTCTCCTGTCCACCTGATGAATCTGGGCATCTTGGGGCAATGTAGCAAATGCCTTATATACACTGACAACCCTCTCCTCCTACCACCCAACACTATAACCTGTGAGAGATGCACTTATATAGCCAAACTGGAAACCAAGCTCTCTCCAGCCAAGACTGGACTAGACAGTCAAGAGGAGAAGGCTAACACCTGCTCCATACCACACTCAACACATAGTCCTTCAAAACCCGCACTACCAAAACCCACACATAGAAACACAAAGCACACACCCACATTTACGGAGGCTCTCAATAAAAATCTGCCCAAACAACAGAGACCTCCCAAGCTGAAACACAGACAACCACCACCCCTCAATACTACCCAAATGACACATAGCCCACAAAATCAGTGTGTCACTCAACCTCAGCCCATAAGGCAAAACAACATTCCCAACACACTAGTCATAGGTGACTCTATAGTCAGGCTCACTGCTGTCCCACTCACCAGGCTAAACAAGGAGAAAGTTGCTGTCAGCTGCCTGTTGGGTGCCAGGATCTGCCACATAATGCACACACTCAGGTCACTCCACAACAAGTACAAATATGACTCTGTCATTGTCCATGTTGGTGTGAATGACCTGAGACATACCTCCCTGGACTACATGAAAAGAGACATGGAGGAGCTCTCGGATCTTGTAGCCCAGGCAGGTATGACCCTAGCCCTGAGTAGCATCCTGCCATCACCCAAAATGATACCACAGTACAAGGAAAAAATGATTGGTTTCAACAATTGGCTAAGCTTCTGGTGTCATTCTAAGGGGATCCAGTATCTGTCTGCCTGGGACGACATGGTCGATAGACCATGATGCTTTGCCAGACATGGCCTGCACCTGTCACCCCTGGGATTCCAGATACTGGCTAAGGCTCTTGCCACTTCTATAGTGCCTTTTTAGGCAAGGTTCAAATGCTAAATTCAACATAACAGGTACAAGCAAGCAAACTCTGAGGGTAATGCTACTCAATGCTAGAAGTCTAAACCTCAAAATGCACTCACTCGAGGCACTCCTTAAAATGGAGAACATTGACATCTGTGCAGTGACAGAGACCTGATTCAAGGCTCCAGAGAGCACCCCTGCATTACCAGGTTATAATTCATACCACATCTTTTGGCCACCTAACCTGGGCCGAAAAATTAAAGGCAGAGGCGTGTCCATATTCATTAAGGATATCCACAACTCCAGGCTAGTTGCTCAATATAATGCATCTGAAATTATCCAAGTGCAACTAACACTGGGCAAGACTGCAAACCAGGTTGTACCTTGTTACAGATCCCCCTACCATGCCCCAGGATTCCCACTCTTCACATCTTAAGATACTGGAAAATATTACGGTACAACCCAATACCTTAATTATGGATGATTTCAACTACCCCACCATCAACTGGGAGAACTACTCATGTACCAACTCATTCACTCGTTTTCTGGAATTCATAAATTTCAATGGCTTGAATGAGCTTGCCCACACCCCCACCAGGGGCAGCAATATCCTGGACCTGGTCATTACCAGTATGGGTAACCGGTGTTCCACACCCAAGGTCAGCTCCTCGATGGTCATATCCGACCACAAGCTAATCACTCTAGACATCCATAGCCCACCCCATCCCCCATTAAGGAAACCACTGTCAAAAACTACTCCAAAGCCAACTTCATGTTTCTTAAGATAGAAGTGGCAAACTTCAAGACACCCATGCAGATGGAAAATAGAGGTATGACTGCTGAATCTTACACAAATGCAGTGTATAAGCACTTACACGAGTGCAAGGATCATGCTATTCCCAACAGAACCAAGATGCTATCCTCCAAAAAAAAGGAAGTCAGTCTGGTGGTCCTCTGCCATAAATAAACTTTACAACAGAAGGAAGAAGCTGTTGCAAAAAAAGAGTAAAATTCCAAGATTGGAGGAACTCCCTGGTCAGCTTCAGCAAGAAGCTGAGATCCCTCATAAAATACTCTAAAGCCAGTTATGAAAATAAAATTGCCACTGATTCCAAAGACAACCACAAAGAATTCTACAGCTATGTCAAGAATCTAAATGACAACACTCAGATCTGCTCTAAGCTGCAGCACAATGGCACTAAATATACAAAACCAATCGATATTGCCAACATCCTGGCAGATAGGTTCAGTGCTAACTTTACCCCACTCTCACCCTACAAAGGGCCCATTTTAATACTGGAAGAATGTAAAGCCCCTGTAATTACGGATGAACAAGTAAAGACAGCACTTTTGAAAGCCAAGAACACAGCATCCATGGGACCAGACAACATCCCAGGCTGCATACTGCACAAACTACAGAATGAACTGGCACCCCACCTAAGTACCATGTTCAGTCATAGCCTCACCTCAGGCTATGTGCTTACTGAATGGTGCGCAGTGACAGTTATCCCACTCCACAAAGTGGGTGCCACCACGGACCCCAGAAACTACTGCCCCATTAGCCTGATGAGCCTGGTCTGCAAGGCCATGGAATCATCTTTGAGGTTATAAACAAAGACATAGGTAACCTCCAAACCCTGGACCCCACTCAGTTTGAGTTTTTAAAAGGTAGATCAGGTCTACTAAACCTGACTGACTTCTTTGAAACAGTCACTAGAGCTATAGATGAGGGCAGGGTAGTGCACACAGCCTATCTTGACCTCGCCAAGGCTTTTGACACCATCCCCTACTCTGGAATTATAGATAAACTCACTAAACTGGGCATAAATGCCTATGTCACAAGATGGGTGGTCAACTAGCTCACTGACAGAACCCACACAGTAAAAGTAGCTGACTCCAAGTCCGACCTCAGACCAGTGGCGAGTGGAGTAACACAGGGTTCGGTCCTGAGTCCTCTCCTGCTCGGCATCTACTTCTCTGAAGTGCAGGCCAACACAGAAGGTCTTTGGCTAGCAAAGTTTGCAGATGGCTGCAAACTGGGAGTCATAATAGAATCACCTAATGATGTAGACATTCTACAAAAGGGCCTCACAGAGACAGATGCTTGGTATCAAAGTCATGGCCTCAAGCTCAATGCCAAGAAGTGCTTTGTCATCACCTTTGGGAAAAACTCGGTACCTATGAACTACCACATAGGCGGTAGCTCACTAAACACTGAAAGTGTGATAAGAGACCTCAGGACACAGGTGGACAGTAGTCTCTCCTTTGATAACCACTTCACCACAGTAGTCAGAAAATCCTTCTATGTGGCACGCCTCATCACAAAAGGGTTCTCCTCTAGAAAAAATGAGGTCATTGTTCCTCTCTACTCATACCTCATCAGACCCATTATAGAGTACATTTGGCATGTATCTCACAAGACACCTACAAGAATAGGAAAGGCTACAGAAATACCTCACTAAGAGGATTACCGGCCTCAAATAGATGCCATACACAGACCGTCTCAAAAAACTCCAGCTCTGCTCCATCGCATATTGCCTACTCAGAGATGATCTCTGCCTAACATACAAAGCTATGTCAAACCCAAAGCTGTTGGACATGCTACACTTAAAGAAATCCCAGTCTCTCTGAACCACATGCTGCAGGGACCTAAACATTGTCACCACAATAAACAGAACATGCTGGAGGGATAGATTCCTGTCCCAGAGACTTTCCATACTCTGCAACAAACTACCCATCCATGTCAAGCAAAGCTCCTCATTGGCCCTCTTTAAGAAAAATCTTGATGACTGGATGGGAAATAGAAAATTCACCCTGGGGATCACTTCTGCAGCACTGCTTGACAGGGGCACAGGAAAATAATTTTCGTGGGTGGCAAAAGCCAGGGAACCTTTTTGGCTAGGCTTATATAGGCCCCAGGGCCAATAGCCTAGTACCTACCTATGAACCTACTGTACAGCTCTGGCTGCAACTGTAATGGAAAAAAAATCATATCTTTATTAAAAAAATACCATTCCTTCTAAAGCAGTGTAGATAGCTGGAATAGTTTCAAAATAATATTTTCACATACAAGTTCACATGTATTATTCAAATTATGCCAACTAATACATAATGTTTTCCTAGTACAGTCATTCATTTAGTGCAAGCACCTGTAAATGCAATATGAAGTTGCACAGTAATGCACCTGTGCTCACTTTAACTTTATTTAATATTCATTTTTTTGTTTCCTTAAATAGATGGAGGTCTCAAAGGTTGGGTCTATGGAGTATCCATTGGTGGATTTGCCATCATTATTATCGTTATAATAGGGATGTCATATCTAGCTTGGTAAGTATCAGAAGAGTCATTAGGTATATCTGTCTATGTATATCTAATATCTGTCGCTTTGTCTCTCTATGTATGTCTGCACATATATATTTAAATATACACAAGCATATATACATGTTTGAAAACACACACACTCTCACAATGAGTCCTGGTTTAAGGGATTTTGCCTACTGTTCTGTTTGCTATACTTTTGTTATTTATTTTTTCAGAATATCTCATAGGCAGTATTTATTTATTTCCATTTATTTTGCATGTATTTCATGTATCATATTAGTTTTCTCAAACTTGCAGGATAAGGAAGCATATCATAGGGCTGCAGTAGCAAAATGTAATGATATTTTTCTGATGGGCACTAGTAAATATAGCATGGAGACCAATTTCACAGTGTATTAATTCTGAAAGATGTTCATTGTAAAATGTACAGTGTATTTTATATATATGTATATGTGTATGTGTGTATGTTTACATGTGTGTGTATGTTTATCTCTAAGATCACTACAGTAGGCTTAGCTCTATCGGTTATATCCTACTAAGGATGTCACTGCCACCTGCTTTATCCTTAGCAGAATATAACCTATATAGATAAGGCTAATGCAGCAGTGATCATTTGAACATATACTGTTATGGGTACTTGCACAACTGTACATATATTTGTGTATGCTTGTATGTGTATATATAAACAGTAAAAGAAAGACCCAGTAAAG
The DNA here is from genome assembly GCF_019279795.1 of Protopterus annectens. Taxonomy (NCBI): domain Eukaryota; kingdom Metazoa; phylum Chordata; order Ceratodontiformes; family Protopteridae; genus Protopterus; species Protopterus annectens. Next base: position 1,442,693,793 of record NC_056737.1, read on the forward strand.
CTAAAGTCTTCACTGGGTGATATCATATAATGGAGGCCCATGAGATTTATGCAGATATCCTCTTCAGGGCATGTAATAGATAGTGAAAGCAAAGACTCATGGGTATTCAGAAGCCATGTAGCTGAAACACTGATAGGACATGCCATATATACAAATACTCAACTAGTGTAATGTCTTCACTGTGTGACAGTTTAAATCTACTATAGTGGAACCTCTTGGGATATAGCTAAATGACCCTTTAAATACATACCAGTGATTCAGCTCTGTGGCTTCCTTATGCCAATTGACTTTTTACTGTTATAAGTTGTAAGTATTTTGGGGTAAATTCAGGCCAATAAAACCAAACTCCCCAAGCTGTAGACATGCTGTGATTCTGTCTTTTTCTGATCTCATCATACAGCATAAGTAGATTGTTTGGTTATAGTATAGAAACACAATGCTTAAAGTCAGCCTGATGTCCATGAATATTAGGGCCCCTGCAAAATATTACAAATATTATCCAAACAAAATCTAAAATGGTCACACAGGCAAACTGTTCAGCACAATCTGCAAGAAAAACCCACAAGACTATAATCTTCGCTGAAGTTAGAATTCAGAAGCTGAAACACTGGTATGACCTTAAGGGGTCACGTACTTGTATTCCATGGGCTTTCACTACAGGAGGTTTAAGGTATTACACACTGAAGACTCTTCTGGCTGTGTCTTTCTTCCAAACTGTGAGAATCCCTCCCTTCTACAGCATTCTTCTCACCACATTTTCTGATCAGAAATAAAAGCACATTTCAAGACTCTAGGAAAATGCAACTGCTATCTCTCTGGTGATATAACTCAACTTATTAATTCCCTTCTTCCATCTACATACCTTGCGCTAACTTTGCTTTTGATTCGGATTATTTCTTTTTTAATTTCTCCAAGTTTTTTGGGTTTCTAATACCATGACAGGAATTGTCCCTATTCCTAAGTCAAAGTGTGATTCAAGTTCATGAAATGTGTATTGTTTCAGTCTTTAATGTTAGCCAGAAGTGTTCTTCACAGCACAATCAATGTGCCCAGTAATAATGCCTTCTGTAATTCATATGGGGTTACATGTATCATAACACATCTTAGTAGGATTGTAAATTCTTTTTAAGACCTGTTGCTCCTACTACTGTTGGCACTGTCTGGGTATCCTTCTTTCACACTGCCCTTGTTTGCCTGCAAATTCTGATATTTTATGACTTTGTGTGTCTCTATACATAAGACACTGTAGTCACTGGGTATAGAAATTTCAATGATCAATGCTACTTTTGTCTTCTTTTCATGGATTACTATATCTGGTTTTCTCACATCTATTTTTGGAACTGTTGGCAATAGGTAATCCTATCTGATATAAACTTCATCATTTTCTATAATGTGTTGTGGCTCATGTTTCCAGTGTCATTCAGCTACTTCAATACCATAATGTTTGCACAATCCCTAATGCAGTCTTGCCACATGATTATGCCTTTTAGTATACAGTGCTTCTGCCATTAGTATATTACAACCAGCAACAAGATGTGAGACTGTTTCCAATTCTGTATTACAAAACCTACATTTATCTGTTTCTCTCACATGTTCAATGGACTTTGTAAACCAATTTGTATGCAGTCCACTGTCTCGGGCCGCCAATATTGATCTTTGGCCTTTTGGTTTAAATTCACCTCTCCTTAACCATTCCTGTGTTTGATCCTGATTAACATGAGGTTGTTCCAAGAGTTTTTTATACTTGCAACTAACTGTATTTATGGACTTTCTACATTTCTTGCCATCTCAACTGATCCCTCACCTTATATTCTTTCTTTTGTTTTTTTTTTTGGTACTTTCAGTTCCAGCCTGATTTTTATCCACTTCTGGCTTGATTTCCATTCCCACTTAACACCGATATGCTTCTGCTAAACTAAGCAGGGAAGTCATCTTAGACTTATTCTCCTCATGTTTTAAAACTTTCACTACATTTAGGTCTTGTGATGTCAGTAGATATGTATGCAGTCCCACGACTGCAGATCTCTACATGTAATTAATCAGTTTTGAGGAGCTCCATCCCTCCTTCACAATGGGGTATATATAATCTTGGTGTACAATGATTTTTATAAATCATTTGATGAGCATGAAGCATCCTTCTTGTTTTCCTGTCCAACTGATCCAACACCTGTTGGGGCCAGTCAATCACTCGAAAACTCTTAAGTTAGGACAGGAAGAGCATATTGGTTTGTAGCTTGGACTTTGCTCCTAGATGTCAATGCTGTTTTCAGAATTAGTTTTAGTCTTCTATAATATTCCTAAGTTTTATTAACATTTGTTCATGTTTTGTTATTGATGCTTCATCAATTCCCAAATATTTATACACTCGCTCTTGCTCAGGTTCTTTTACATCACATTCCTGCCCCAAACTGATAATTTCATGGTACTGTAGTTTTCCTACTATAAAGGCTGCTTTTGCACATTTTTCAAGACCAAATGACATTCTTCTATCAACTTGCATTTGTGCTTTCAGTTCCTCATCTGATGAACCATACAGTTGTACATCATCTACAATAAGAATATGAGAAGACTTTGCACTTTGTTGTTTTCTTGGAGCCATGGCCTAATCTGTTAAGTAGGCAGCTTAATGGTTTAAGGTCAAGACAAAAGAGCAGTGGTGACAGAGTCACCCTGGAATATCCCCCTTTGAATTTTTATCTCTGGAGTAATAATTTGTCCTTTATCATGGTTTAACTGCAAAGTGGTTTGCCACTGTTTCATGGTTGTTGTAATGTAATTATCAGTGTAAGATATATGTTATACATTTGTAAGGACTCTTTTATCCACGAACGTGGGATACTGTCAAATGTTTTTTTGTAGTCTATCCATGCTGTGCTTAGATTATTCCCCTTTTTACAGTTCTCCATTGTGACTTTATTTAACAACAAATGATCCTTTGTTCCATGCAACTTTCTTTTGTTACCCTTTTGTTCTATTGTTATGCAGCATCAATTCCAGTGTATAGTTTATACATTGATTCATAGGTAGGTACTAGGCTATCTGCCCGAGGGCATTTATAAGCCTAGCCAGAGTGTGTCGGCGTTCACCGCCCCATTGATTAATTAACTGATCCTCTGTCAAGTAGAGCCAATGAAGTGATCCCAGGGGTGTATTTTCTGTTCTCCATCCACTCGTCAAGGTTTTTCTTGAAGAGTGTTAGTGAGGGGCTCTGCCTGATGTAATTTGGAATTTTGTTCCAAAGCATGGGGAATCTCTGTGACAGGAATCTATCCCTCCAGCATGTTCTATTTATTGTTGTGGGGAGGTTTAGATCACTAGAGCATGTGGCTTGCAGTGACTTGGATTTCTTTAGGTGGAGCATGTCCATCAATTCTGAGTTTGACATGGCTTTGTAAGTCAAGTAGAGATCACCTCTGAGTAAGTGATATGCCAGTGAGTACAGCTGGAGTTTTTTCAGTCAGGCTGCATAGGACATATCTTTGAGGCCAGTAATCCTCTTGGTAAGGTACTTTTGTGGTCTTTCCAGCTGTTGGAAGTGTCTTGTGAGGTACATCCCAAATGGGGCATTGTACTCTATGATGGGTCTAATGAGTGAGGAGTAGAGGGGCACTATAACCTCTTTATTTCTAGATGTGAACCCTTTAGTAATTAGATGGGCCACATAGAAGGATTTCCTAACTACTTTGGAAATATGATTGTCAAAGGAGAGATTACTATCTACCTGGGTCCCCAGATCTCTTATTACCTCTTCTGTATTAAGGGGGCTGCCACCTATGTGGTAATTCGTGGGTGTTTTGTTTTTCCCAGACAGGATGACTATGCATTTTTTGGCATTTAGCTTGAAGCCATGACTTTGACACCAGGTGTCCATCTCAGTAAGGCCCTTTTGGAGGATGTCCTTATCAGCCGGAGAGTCAATTATGGCCCCAGTTTGCAGTCATCGGTGAACTTGGTTAGCCATAGTCCTCCTGTGTTTGCCTGTACTTCTGAGAGGTATATGCCGAACAGTAGGGGTCCCAGGACCGAGCCTTGCGTGACACCACTTGTGACTGGTATAGAGTCAGACCTGTAGCCCAGGTGAGTTCTGTCTGTAAGCCAGTTGGCAACCCATCTCATGACGTAGGGGTTTATATTCAGGCTGTTGAGTTTTTCTGTAATACTCGAGTGGGGAATGGTGTCAAAAGCCTTGGTGAGGTCAAGGTAGGCTGTGTGAACCACCTTTCCCTCATCTATGGCCTTGGTGACTGTCTAGAAGAAGTCAATAAGGTTTAGTAGGCATGATCTGCCCTTAACAAAGCCAGACTGGGTCGGGTCAAGTGTTTGGAAGTTCCCAATGTCATTGTTAATGAGTTCCACGATGATGCGCTCCATAGCCTTGCAGACCAGGCTATTCAGGCTTATACCAGGGTCAGTTGTGGCCCCTCCTTTGTGGAAAGGAATAACCATTGCTGTGTGCCATTCTATGGGCATGTAGCCTGTGGAGAGGATGAGGTTGAACAGCATGTTTAGGTGGGGGGTTAGTTCGTTCTGTAGTTTGTGCAAGACGCAGCCTGGGACACCATCTGGTCACATTGACATTGTGTTTTTGGCTTTTGAAAGGGCTGTTTTCACCTGTGCGTCTGTGATTTTTGGGACACTACATTTTTCCAGTATTGTTGTGGGACATCATCACAAGGTAGGTTATTGGTCTGTATAGTTTATTGGATAGTTTGGAGGTTCCCTCTTAATTAAGAGCATTGTTTTTCCTGTTGTTAACCAAGCTGATGTCTATTTGGGATATGCATATAAATAGCTCTTACCCATGGCTATATTGTCATGTAAAGATGTTAATACTTTTAGCCAGAAGTTAGGAACATCTGGGCCTAGAGTTTTCCAATTAGGGGCTTTTCCTAACATTGTTTAAATCTTTATGGCAGTTACTTTAACCCATTTCATATCCTGTACATTTGAACATCTTAGTCTTTCTTTTATTTCTTCTATCCATTGAGCATCTTTGTTATGTTTCACAGGATCTTCATAGATATTTCTCCAAAATATATCTATTTCTTCTTTTTTGGTGATGTTGCAATTCCTTTTGCCATGTTTCCCAATTCTCTCTAAACATTTTGGGGTCATCAATAAATTGCTTATTTTATACTTTTCCGTTGTGTTTATATGCATATCTTCTACGTTTTTTGGCCTGTGCTGATATTTTTAGTTTACTATTTGTGATAGTGCATGATGGTCCTGATCTGTTCTGATATTGCACATTGCTTTTATTATGTTTATCTTTTCTGAGTATTTTTGTTGATCTGTTCCCTCTTCTATACTATTCTAACAGTGACACCTCTTTTATAGGTTCATAGATAAGTACTAGGCTATCGGCCCTAGGGCCTATATAAGCCTAGCCAAAAGAGGTTCCCTGGCTTTCACCACCCAAGAAAATTATTTTCCTGTTCCCTTGTCGAGCAGAGCCACAGAAGTGATCCCCAAGGTGAATTTCCTGTTTCCCATCCAGTTGTCAAGATTTCTCTTAAAGAGGGCTAATGAGGAGCTTTCCTTTTCCAGAGCATGGGAAATCTCTGGGACAGGAATCTATCCCTCCAGCATGTTCTGTTTATTGTGGTGACAAGGTTTAGGTCCCTGGAGCATGTGGTCCAGAGAGATTGGGATTTCTTTAAGTCTAGCATGTCCATCAGATCTGGGTTAGACATGGCTTTGTATGTTAGGCAGAGGTCGCCTCCGAGTAGGTGATATGCGATGGAGTATAGCTGGAGTTTTTTGAAACGGTCTGCGTATGGCATCTGTTTGAGGCTGGTAATTCTCCTAGTGAGGTATTTCTGTGGCCTTTCTAGTTATTGTGGATGTCTTGTGAGGTACATGCCAAATGGGGTGTTGTACTCTATAATGGGTCTGATGAGGGATGAGTAGAGAGGAATGATGACCTTTCTTTTTTTGGAGGAGAATCCCTTTGTGATGAAGTGTGCCACGTAGAAGGATTTCCTGACTACTGTGGTGACATGATTATCAAAGGAGAGACTACTGTCCACCTGTGCCCCAAGATCTCTTATCACAGTTTCAGTGTTTAGTAGGCTACCGCCTATGCGGTAGTTCGTGGGTGCAATTTTTTATTCAAAGGGGATGACAGTGCATTTCTTGGCATTGAGCTTTAGGCTATGACTTTGACACAAAGCATCAGTCTCAGTGAGGCCTCTTCATAGAATATCCACATCCTTAGGCAAATCTATTATGGCTCATAGTCTGCAGTCATATGTGAACTTCATTAGCCAGAGACCAGCTGTATTAGTCTGGACTTCTGAGAAGTAGATACCGAACAGGAAAGGACCCAGAACCAAACACTGTGGTACTCCAATTATCACTGGTCTGAAGTCAGATTTGGAGTTGGCTACTTTCACTGTGTGGGTTCTGTCAGTGAGCCAGTTGGCCACCCATCTTGTGACATAGGGAGTTATGCCCAGTCCAGTGAGTTTATCTATAATACCAGAGTGGGGGATGGTGTTGAAAGCCTTGGTGAGGTCAAGATAGGCTTTGTGCACCACCTCACCCTCGTCTACGGCTCTGGTGACTGCTTCAAAGAAGTCAATCAGGGTTAGGAGACATGATCTACCTTTTTCAAACCCAAACTGAGTGGGGTCCGGAGTTTGGAGGTTACCTATGTCTTTCTTTATAAACTCCAGGATGATGTGTTCCATGGCCTTGCAGACCAGGTTCATCAGGCTAATAGGGCGGTAGTTACCGGGGTCAGTGGTGGCACCCCCTTTGTGGGGTGGGATAACTGTCACTGTGCACCATTCCATAGGCATAAAGCCTGAAATGAGGCTATGGTTGAATATGGTACTTAAGTGGGGTGCCAGTTCATTCTGTAGTTTGTGCAGAATGCAGCCTGGAATGTTGTCTGGTCCCATGGATGCTGTGTTCTTGGCGTTGGAGATTGCGGTCTTTACTTGTGCAGCCATGATTACAGGGACTTTGCAATCTTCCTGTATGGAGATGGGCCCTTTGGGGGGTGAGCTGGGGGTAAAGTTTGCGCTGAACCTGCCTACCAGGATGTTGGCAATATCAGTTGGTTCAATAAATCTAGTGCCATTGTGCTGTAGCTCAGAGCAGATCTGAGTGTTGCCATTGAGATTCTTGACATAGCTGTAGAATGTTTTGGGGTTGTCTTTAGAATCCATGGTGATTTTATTTTTGTAACTAGCTTTGGAGGATTTTATGAGGGATCTCAGCTTCTTGCTGAGGCTGACTAGGGAGTTCCTGCAATCATGGGATTTTACTCTTTTTTTTGCAACAGTTTCTTCCTTGTGTTGTAGAGTTTGTTTATGGCAGGGGACCACCAGATTGGCTTCCTTTTTTTGGAGGATAGAGTCTTGGTTCTTTTGGGGATGGCACGGTCCATGCTCTCGTGTATGTGCTTATACAGTGCATTTGTATATGATTCAGCAGTCATGTCTCTATTTTCCATTTGTATGGGTGTCGTGAAGTTGGCCACGTCTGTCTTAAGAAGCATGAAGTTGGCTTTGGAGAAGTTTTTGATGGTGGTTTCCTTAATGGTGAGTGGGGGCAGGATATGAATGTCTAGGGTGATTAGCTTGTGGTTGGATCTGACCGGCAAGGAGTTGACCTCTGGCATGGACCATCTGCTACCCATATTGGTAATGACCAGGTCCAGGATGTTGCTGCCCCTGGTGGGGGTATGGACAAGCTGATCCAGGGTGTTGGAATTGATGAATTCCAGAAAATGTTGAGCAAATGAGTAAGTACATGAATAGCTTTCCCAGTTGATGGTGGGGTAGTTGAAATCTCTGAATATTAGGGTATTGGGCTTTACCTTAATATTATCCCGTATATCGAGAAACATGGAGTGAGCGTCCTGGGGCATGGCGGGGGATCTATAACAAGCTACAACCTGAACTGCAGTCTTGCCCAGTGTTAATTGTACTTGGATAATTTCAGATTCATTATATTGAGCAACTAGCCTGGAGGTGTGGATATCCTTTATGTATATGGACACGCCTCCTCCTTTAGTATTTCAGTCCAGGTTAGGTGGCCGAAAGGTGCGGTAAGAATTGTAGCCTGGTAATGCAGGGGTGCTCTCTGGAGCCTTAAACCAGGTCTCTGTCACTGCACAGATGTCGATGTTCTCCATCATAAGGAATGCCTCGAGTGAGTGCATTTTAAGGTTTAGACTTCTAGAACTGAGTAGCATTACCCTTAGATTGTGCTTGTTTATATCTACTATGGTGGTGTGTTTGACGTTTTAGCATTGCCTAAAAAAGGCACTATAGAGGCTGCAAGAGCCTTACCCGGTATCCGGAATCCCAGAGGCCACAGGTGCATCCCATTTGTGGCAAAGCATCATGGCCTGTCGTTCATGTCATCCCAGGCAGACAGATACTGGATGCCCTAAGAATGACACCAGAAGCTTAGCCAATTGTTGAAGTCAATCATTTTGTCCTTGCACTGTGGTATCATTCTGGGTGATGGTAGAATGCTACTCAGGGCTAGTGTCATATCTGCCTAGGCCACATGGTCAGAGAGCTCCTCCATGTCTCTTTTCCTGTAATCCAGGGAGGTATGTCTCAGGTCATTCACTCCAGCATGGACAATGACAGAGTCATATTTTTACTTGATGTGGAGTGACCTGAGTGCGTGCATTATTTGGCAGATCCTGGCACCTGACAGGCAGCTGACAGTAACTTTCTCCTTTTTTAGCCTGGTGAGAGGGACATCAGTGTGCGTGACTATAGAGTTGATTATGACTAGTGAGTTGGGTACATTGTTTTGCCTTTTGGGCTGAGGTTGAGTGGCACACTGATTTTGTGGGCTATGTGTCATTCAGGTAGTGTTGGGGGGTGGTGGTTGCTTGCATTTCAGCTTTGGAGGTCTCTGTTGTTTGGACAGATTTCTATTGAGCCCCTTCCTAAATGTAGGTGTGTGTTTTGTGTTACTATGTGTGGGTTTGGGTGGTGCAGGTTTTGATCAACTACGTGTTGAGTACTGTGTGAACTTTACCTTCTCCTCTTGACTGTCTAGTCCAGTCTTGGCTGGAGAGAGCTTGCCTTCCACTTTGGCTATATTAGTGCATCTCTCTCAGGTTGTAGTGTTGGGTGTTAGGAGGACAGGGTTATCAGTGTACATGAGGCAATTGCTACATTGCCCCAAGATGGCCTCTATACTTCTGTTATAGCTTTTGATTTCTCCCCTTCCTTGAATTATATACATCATGCATTCTATACAAATGGAATTACCAATGAAAGCATTCAATACAATGGAATTATCAATGTTTATCTAACAACATACACTTGTCTAATGTGCATCATACAATAACACACAGTAATATTGTTGAAAATTAGGTGTACATCTGAGAAGTAAGTGGGAAAAAGTTTAGGAGTGGGTTAAAATGAAAAAGTGTCAAGTAAGTTCAGCATGGTGAGGTGCAGGATATAACTTCTGTTATATTGCATGAATCTGTATGAACATTTCTAATTACTACGTTCATTTGTTTTATTGACTTGCTGTAGTCTATTTTTTTTCCATCAGTCTTAATATATATGCCCAACTCTATTAAATCAAGCAACTCTTCTCTTAGATCATTTTCTTCTAGACTAAGGGCACAGTCATTGTTCATTTCCTGGGGGCATTCTACAGAAAGTTCCATAACATCTCACTGTGTCATATTCTCTGCAGTTTCATCCTGTGTTATCCATTGCTCTTTCATATGGAAACTCACTGGCCTATCACTCCACAACATTGGCACTGTCAGATTTGCCACAGTTTCTTGTTCCTTTCTTGTTCCTTCCCTTGCTGTGCATGTCCAACTGAACTTTTGTACTGATTTCCCATGTAAGGTTCCAAAGTATCTCCATATGGTAACTAATCAAATGTTTCCTGCTGCACTGGTTTCTCATTAATTTGGGGATCCATTGACCTGTCCTGGTGCGATGCTATCAAACTTAGATTTTCTAAGCTAAATCCTTCACTTTGCAGGTAATCCATAACTTGATTACTAATCCTATTCTCTTCTTTTCCTTTTTGTTTTCTTATTTTTTTTGTATTGTTAAATTTCCATATCTTGATGCCTTTCCATGTATTTCTCTTCAAATATCTTTGGTGCTGATCTTTTTGTATTGATTAGTTTTGCTTTCTTCTTTGCATAAATATTGCGCCATATTAAATCTCTGTCTCTTTTCCATGTCCATATTTCTTCTTCACATGTCTCCTGGCCCTCCCGTTTCTCCTCACTTGGGGACTTATTGTTCCAACATACTATGATATAACCTGTGCTAGATTACACTAAACTCTTCACTTCACAGGTATTCCATAACTTCAACTTCTGTTTTTTAAGTTCCGCTTTACTAATCTTCGACTCTGCATTACCTCTCTGTGATCTTATTTTTTGTTTTGTGAAAATGTTCTTATCTGGATGCCTTTGCTTCTATTTTTCTTCAAAAATAGTTGGGGCTGTTTTTTTGTCTTCATTAATTTGGCTCTCCTTTGCATAAATGTTGCACCATATCAGATTGCTCTCTTTCCCGTGTCCATATTTCTTTTTTATACTTTTCAAAAATCTATAGATTTTGTTCTTTATATTTTTGCACTTATTCACTTGCTATTTTCCCAAAAGGCCCAAGGTTTCTTGGTCTATATAATGTTTTTCATAAATCTGTTGTATTAATAAACACAAATTCTTTTGTATATCTTCTGTCTGGAAATTCTGGATTTCTTGCATAATAGTAACACAACATAATTTCTTTCTTATCCTCAGTAGTCCACTCAGTCATCTTTTTTGGCCTATCAATGTTTGTGATTTTTGTGGGATACTCCTTCCTTCTACAATAGGGATGCCATCCTCCCCTGGGCCTGACCTATCTCCATTGAAGGAATGTTTTCATGTCTTGATGATTCTACAGTGTAATTTTTTCCAATCCTGGCACCATTGCACTTACCAGGATTGGGCACTTTTTGATCCTGGGTCTTGTGCACTCAGCTATCTTTTTTATTTTTTAACCTGCTTCTGAGCATGATATATGTTATATAAAATACAGCCTATATATCACTGTTGTCTGTCTTTGGATGCTGATTTATCATCTAAGCATTTGGACTCCCCATCATCTCTCCATTCGGACCCCATATCATCTCTCCATTCAGACAACTCTGTTTTTACTCAGTATATAATTAATGTATGTATATATTGTATTTTGTCAATCACTCTCTACATGATGTCATTCATCTAATGGCTTTATACCCTCAAGCCAACTATGATATTGACTTCATATATAATATATATATATATATATATATATATATATATATATATATATATATATATTGCATTTTGTCATTCACTCTGTATATAAATAGAGGTTCATAATTTCATACTAGGCTAGTGTCCACAATGGACCTTTTAAGCCTAGCCATGCATCCTAAATCTATGACAAGTTCTGATACCCTTGATAAGTGTAAGCAGGGGTTTGGGAGATGCAACATTTAAAAGCAGGGGCCTGGGAGATGAAACATTTGTAGGTTGCCTGCGTTCATTAGGGACATAGGTGCCAAACTAGTGATGGATTTCCTGTTCCCCATCCAATTGTCCAAGTTGCACTTGAATTGGGTTAAGGAAGAACTCTCCTTCATATGGATGGGGAGCCTGTTCCATAGATGGGGTAGTCTCTGGGATGCATACCTGCATCTCCAGTAGGTAATATTTATATCACAGGCATGGTTTAAGTCTTTAGAATGGGTATTTCTGGTGCTCTTTGTTTTGTGGATATGCAGGCGGTCCATCAGAGTGGAGTCTGACAATGTCCCATATGCCAGGTGTAGATCTCCCCTCAAAAGCCTGTAGGAAACAGAATACAAGGCTAGTGCCTTGAGGTGGTCTGCACAGGACATTTTACTTACTTCCTGTATTCTTTTAGTGAGGAACCTTTGTGGAAGTTCCAGTTGTTAGATATGCCTGGTTAGGTACATACCAAAGGTCGCTTTGTACTCAATGATAGGGCTGATGAATGCTGAATACAGTGGAACAATGACTTTGATGCCATACCTTTGTTTATAAATTGTGCATCATAGAATGATTTCCTCACAACTGTAGACAGGTGATGGTCAAAGGCTAGATTACTATCTGTGTGTGTCCCTAAGTCCCTAAGACCCTGACAAATGGGTCATCTCTAATGGGTGTGTTGTCAATATGATAGTTACCAGGGGTGGATGACTTCTCAAAGGATACTATTATGCATTTCTTGGCATTTAGTTTTGGTACATGGCTCTGACACCAGTTGTTTGTCTGTGTCAGTCTCTCCTGGAGAATATTTGTGTCAGTGTGGGATCCAATGATATCTCCTAATTTAATTTATAGTCATCTGCAAATTTATTCAGCCTGAGGCCACTGACATTGGCCTTGACTTCTGAGAAGTAAATGTCAAAAAGGAGCAGTCCTGTGATTGATCCCTGAAGGACTCCACTTGTGACTGGCCTCTTTGTGGAGGATGACCCCCCAGTTCTAACTTCCAGGGTTCTGTCTGTGAGCCAGTTGGGTATCCACTGAGTGACACATGAGTTTGTACCTAATGTCTTGAGTTTGTCAACAATGCCTGGGTGGGGTATTGTGTCAAATGCCTTGGCCAGATCAAGGTAGGCAGTGTGAACCATTTTTCCCCTCATCCATTGCTTTGGCTACCTTCCCAAAGAAGTCCACTAGGTTAAGTAGGCATGATCTACCCTTCACAAAGCCAAAGTGGGTTGGGTCCAGTGTCTGGAATTTACCTTATCTCTGTCGATCATTTCCATGATAATTCTTTCCATGGCTTTGCATATTAGAGTAGTGAGACTTATGGGTTCTGTAGTTCCCAGGGTCTGTAGATGGCCTACCTTTGTGCAGAGGGATGTTTGTTGCTGTTCTTCATTCATGAGGCACAAAGTCTGTTTGGAGGCTACAGTTAAATAGTAATTCTAGAGGCTATGATAGATCATGTTTCATGCTATTTAGAAGGCATCCTGGGACATTGTCTGGGTCCATTGATGCAGTATTCTTGGTCTTAGAGACCATTAAGGATCTGTTGCCTAGTGACTGTAGGGGGAGTTATATTTGATGGTATTTCCTGAGGGAAGGTTGAGGGGAAGAGATAAGTAAAGCTGGAGCTGAATTTATCAGGCAGGAGGTTTGCTATATCTTCTGGCTCATTATAGGTGGCTCCATTTATAATGGGCTCTGCACGCAATTGTGTATTGCCTTTGAGGTTGCAGACATAGCTAAAGAATGCTTTGTGGTTGTCCTTGGCTTTGGAGGCCAGACGTACCTCAAATTTGCCTTTGGTAAACTTTATTTGTCATCTGAGTTGTTTGTTTAGTTTGATGAGAGTGCTTTTATCCTGTTGGGTTCTGTACCTCTTAATTTTTGCCACAATTTTCTTCCTTCTGTTATACAGCCTATTGATTCTGTGATTCCACCAGGGTAGCTTGTTTTTGAGTTAGTTCTGTACTTCTACCTGGTGGGTACAGCTGCCTCTGTGTAGCTATTAACTTGCTTGTACAGGGTTTCTGGGAACAGTTCTGCATAAGCAGCAGTGTTCTCAGGGTTTATGGGGGCTTGCAATTTTGCCAGGTTATCGATTAATAGTAGGAGGTTAGCCTTAGAATAGTTCCTGAATATTCCAGGTTTAGCTGGAGGTCCAGGTTTTATTTTTATTTCAAAGGAGACCATTATGTGGTCTGATCTTACCAGGGAAGACATTACAGTAGGGGGTATGCAGCACTTTCCCATATTAGTGAGGACCAGATCTAATATGGTTGTACCTCTGGTTGGTGTATTGACTATCTGGTCCTGGGAGTTTGTGTTTAAAAAATCCTGATTCCCAGTTAATAGTGGGGTAATTAAAGTCACCCATGAATATGGTATTGGGTTGGATGATTAGTGTTTCTAATAAGTTTAAATACATGGTATGGGTTTCCTGGTTTATAGCGGGTGGCCTATACCTTGCAAGGAAGTGGTATTGGATTTTGCCTATGGTGATTTGAACATGGAGCAGCTCAAGTGCATTGTCCTGTTTGACCAGCCTTGAAGTATATTTATTTTTGATATAAATAGAGACACCTCCACCTTTAGTGCCTGCTTGTGAAGAAGTTGGTCTAAATGTGTGGACATCATTATAACCTTGCACTGTTGGTGTACTCTCCATGGCTTTAAACCATGTCTCAGTGACCGTACAGACGTCAACATATCTAGAGTGAAAAAAGTTTCTAGGGAGTGTATTTTTGTGTTTAGACTCCTAGTATTGAGCAGTAATACCTTTAGATTTTCTTTGTTTTAATTTGCTATGTCGGAATTACTTTCAGTTTGGCATAGCCTAAAAAAGGCACTATGGGGGAAGATGATGTTTTAGCTAATATTCGAAAGCCTAAAGGAGAGAGGTACAGACCATCTCTGGAAAAGCAGCGTGGTCTGTTGACCATCTCCATCCATGCTGACAAATATTGCACCCCCTTAGAATGACACCAGAAACTATGTCAATTATTAAAGTCAGTCATCTTTTGTTCATATTGTGGCATCATCCTTGGAGAAGATAAAATGCTACTCAATGCTGGGCTCATACCAGCCTGAGACACATATGCCAAGAGCTTCATGATGTCTCTCTTCATATAGTTTAGGGAGGTATGTCTCAGGTCATTTACTCCCATATGAACTATGACTGAGTAGGTCTATATTAAAACATCAAAGTTGCAAAACTTCAAATGTTCTAATATCGAACCCTATTCAGCGAAAGCTGAAAATATCGAAGCAACAGAAAACCAAAATGTTTTCTAGGGAAAGAATTTGGTTTTCCATTTCTGTTGCTTCGGTATTTTTAGCGCTGTGGTGGAAAGTTACGAGTTGGGTTCTGGTAAGTGTGCGATTGAGTGCGGGTTAGGGTAGTTAGGGTGTGGGTTAGGTATGTGTGCGATTGTGTGGACGTGAGGGTTAGGGAGGGTTAGGTGAGTTAGGGTTAGGGCACGGGTTAGATATGTGTGCAATTGTGTGGATGTGAGGGTTAGGGCGGGTTAGGTGAGTTAGGGTTAGGGAGCGGGTCAGGTAAGTGTGCGATCGTGTGGACGTGAGGGTTAGGGTGGGGTAGGTGAGTTAGGGTTAGGGTGCGGGTGAGGGGAGTGTGCGATAGTGACGGACCTTAGGGTTA